>NC_034016.1:10600428-10770811 GCF_000346465.2 Prunus persica
CGTCTAATAATAATTAAACAACGTTATTTGTAATACGGCTCTCATCATAATCTACGCGTCTATATGTTCTGTAATACGGCTCTCATTTATTTGGAACCGACGTTGTTTAGAAGTTCAACGTCGTCTATATTATTAAGTGCGTCGTGAGTAATGAATACATATAAATACAACGTCGACTATATAAATGTATACGTCGTAAATAATGACACTGACAACTATTTCCACGTCATCTTTTTTAGAAAAATCGAAGTGAAAAATTTATTTCACGACGGTTTTTTGTAAATAAGAGACGTAGTAGATTTCAATAACGTCGTCTTCTCATGTATTTAAAGACGTCATATTTTTTCTTGTCGGGTAAATTATATTTAACGGCGTAGTATTTTAGTTGTCGTCGTTGTATGTATATCTTGCGGCCTTGTTCTTTTAATATGTGTCATATTTTTCCTTTTTAACGACGGTGATTTGTTTGAGTTGGTCGTCTATTCTCATCCTCGACTATTTTTTAGAACTTTAGCAGACTAAACACGTCTGTTTTTATTTGTTTTCGACGTTGTTTTATTTAACAACGTCTAATATTTATCGTCGTTGTTTGTTTCAGAAAATAGGACGTATAAATTTTGTAATACGACTCTCATATATTTGTAACCAACGTTGTTTCGTTGTTCAACGTCTACTCTATAAATACATACGTCGTAAATAATGACACTGACAACTATTTCCACGTCATCTTTTATAGAAAAATCGAAGTGGAAAATTTATTTTACGACGGTTATTTTTATATAGGCGACGTAGTAGGTATCAATAACGTCGTCTTCTAATGTATTTAAAGACGTCATATTTTTTATTGTCGTGAAAATTATATTTAACGTCGTCGTATTTGTATTTTCGTCGTTGTATGTCTATCTCTGTGTCATATTTTTCCTTTTTAACGACGGTTTTCTTAGAGAGTTGGTCGTCTATTATCATCCTCGATTGCTTTTTTTAGATCTTTTTGCAGTACAAAGACGTCGTTTTGTATTTGTTGATGACGTTGTATATTTTAACAACGACGGTTATTTAGCGTCGTGGTTTATGAGGAAAAAGATGACGGTGGATTCCACGACCATTGAAAAACCCAATACACAACGGTGATTTACCGTCGTCTTTTTGCTTTTTTGTAGTAGTGAGTGTAAGTGGATAAAATTGGAGTGGGGAAATCATTACCCATTATCAAACAAGATTTGCAATTGATTTTGGTGTTCTTGCTTACTTTTATGAATTATCAATTGGGGATTTTGTTGGTCTATATATTTACATCTTCTATAAATTAATTCAATAGGTTAAACTTTATAATGTCAGATCAACATCGAAATGTTAAGAGATCGAAGACACTTAGAAATCAAGATTTGCAATTGATTTTGGTGTTCTTGCTTGCTTGCATGTTTATTTCTTATAGTCTTTTTTTTCTTACTAGTTTCTATCTACATGTAATAGATGCATTTTAATTGTTAAGGCTCATTATACCATCACAACTAAACCCATAAGAATAGTATTTGACTGTGTCTAATTTCTATTTTCCCACTATTAAAAATAAGAAAAGGCAGCTATAAACCCGTGCCTTATTTTCTGCAAAAACCTAAACAAAGGGACAACTTCCAACTATAAATTGGAAGCTAGACCTCTTGCATTCTCAGGAATAGGGTTGCAAGTTGGATTGGAAATTCTATAATCCAACCACTTTCAATCCTAAACTCTTCAGAGATGACAAGATCCATTGGCTCCAGCACCACATGTGTTCTGCTCATTGCTCTCCTTCTCGTTGCTTCCATGGGTGAGTGATCTTCAAAACCTTATCAACTCGAAAAGTTGATATTTAAATCCTTTCTTGCACTGCAAGACAATTCATACGAACCTCCAAAGTTTATAATAATGTCACTAATTTTATTAGACATGACATCCCAAATACACCTTCGTTGTTTTTGTTGTTAGTCTTACAAAGCTGTATAATTAAGAAGAATAAAAGAAATTGAGAAAGTAATATTTTTATTTTTTGGGGTGATAATATACAGAAATGCCAGTGGTAGAAGGAGGAAGAGGATGCAAGCAGGCAAGCAAGTCGATGACCACCTGCACAGCCCACCCAGAGTGTGACAAAAAATGCAAAGGAGAGAAAGCAAAGATGGGACTTTGTCGTGGCCCAAAGGCAAAAAGTGCTGGTGCTACATGTGTTAACATGAATGGGAATTTTGTATAACTTTCTCAATAATAAAATAGTTCTAAAAAAATTTTGAGAAAAAACATCTCTCTCTCTCTCTCTCTCTCTCTCTCTCTCTCTCTCTCTACTTTAGACACAAGTGTGCCCATGTAGTGGCGGACCTGTGTAAGCGCAAGGAGGTGCGCCTGCACCTCCGATCGCCGGAAAACTCCATTAGAGGTGCTGGAGTTACACCTCTAATTGAAACCCCAGACGCATGCAACCTGTTTGACGAAACCCCCAAACTACCTAGGCACTGCGCTGCATGCAACGCGCACGCTTTTTTCTTTTTTTAAACAAAGCCTGGCCAAAACAATGTCGTTTTGAACCAGGCTTTAAAAAAGGCACTGTGTTTTTTTTTTTTTTTAACCTAGCCAAAATGACGTCGTTTTGGACAAGGATTTTAAAAAGAAAAAAAAAGAAAAAAAAAAGAAAACTGCTGGGCCATTTCGTGGGCTTTTCAAAGGGCTTCTATAATTTCTTACTTAATTGAGTTTTAATTGGGAGTTCTCTTTATTCAATTGGGTTTTGGGAATTCCTTATTTAAGTGGGATTGTGAATTCTCTTTATAAAAGACCAATTTAACATTACCCAATTTCATCAAAGTGTGTGTGCATCACAAGAATCTTGCGTTTTTTCTTCTTCTTGAGTACGCCAATCCAAACACTAGTAAAAAACACCCCTTGCGCGACCAAATTTTGCGCGACGAAAAACTATTCGTCGCTCAAAGTCACTTTACGCAACGAAACTCAAAACTTCGTCGCTCAAAGTCTTGCGCGACCAAATTTTGCGCGACGAAAAACAATTCATCGCGCAAAGTCACTTTGTGCGACAAACTTTTGCGTGACGACAATACATCGTCGCTCAAAATCTTGCGTGACAAAATTTTACGCTACGAAAAAAAATTCGTCGCGCAAAGTAACTTTGCACGACAAACTTTTGCGCGACAACAATACATCATTGCTCAAAGTGACTTTGCGCGACGAAACAATAAACTTCGTCGCGCAAAGTCCTTATAAAAATAAAAAATATAGTTTTTTAAATCTTTGCATGACGTAATCCAAACATTTCGTTGCCTAAACCAATTTATTTTTGTTTTTTATTTTGTATGCATAACACTTAAGAAATTAAACAGTATATATATTTATTAAGTAGCTTTAAATTTATTATTTTAGATCGGATCGAATTTTTGTTAGAAAAATATATTATTGTTGTTCATATTGGGTTTTTGTTAGAAAATATATATTTTAAATTGACAATCGAATTAGTTCATTGTATTCATATAGGGTCAAGGAGTGTAGCTGTAAAAAATCATCAAAATCGGAGTTAAAATAACCGTTAAATCGTGATTTTTCATTATAACCGTCGAAAAGTTTTTCTCATTACTTGATCTCTGAATGTTTATTTTTTTCGATTTTTGGTGTATATGATCTCGAAGTATAAATAAACAAGTTTGATGGTTGGATCGTTGAAACTAGTTTTGGTGAGTGCATATGCCATCAAAACAATATATTCACTAACAATTAAGAGTTTATTTATACGTTCGTTAAATATAACATAAGATTTTGTGGTATCCATTAGTGTAAATATTTTATATTGAAGATCAAATTCAGTCATTGTATTCATATAGGGTCAAGGAGTGTAGCTGTAAAAAAATCATCAAAATCGGAGTTAAAATAACCATTAAATCATGATTTTTCATTTATAACCGTAAACAAGTTTTGTCCCGTTACTTGATCTCTGAATGTTTATTTTTTTTCAATTTTTGGCGTATATGATCTCGAAGTATAAACAAACAAATTTGACGGTTGGATCGTTGAAACTAGTTTCGTAGAATGTGTATGCCATCAAAATAATATATTCACTAACAATTAAGAGTTTTTTTTGTACTTTCATTAAATATAACATAAGATTTTATGGTATCCACTAGTGTAAATATTTTAAATTGAAGATCAAATTCAGTCATTGTATTCATATATGGTCAAGGAATGTAGCTGTAAAAAAAATCATCAAAATCGGAGTTAAAATAACCGTTAAATCATAATTTTTCAGTTATAACCATCGAAAAGTTTTGTCCCGTTACTAGATCTCTGAATGTTTATTTTTTGCGATTTTTGGGGTATACGATCTTGAAGTATATACAAACAAATCTGATGGTTGGATCGTTGAATGGTGTGTGTATATATATTTATTTATTAAGTAGCTTTAAATTTATTTATTTTGTACGTATAACACTTAAGAAATTGAATAGTATATATATTTATTAAGCAGCTTTAACCTTATTTATATTTTAAATTGTAAAATAAAATAATTTTATTTTTATTCTTCAAAACAATTATTTTTATAAATATTGTGCTACGAACCAATTTTTCGTCTCTCAAAAGTTTGCGCGACCAACAGTTTGTCGCGCAAAACTCTAAAAATTTGGACGGGTACCAAAAATGGGACGCGGGATTTTTTTTTTTTAAAAAAAATTTAGACTTTGCGCGACCAATATTTTTTGTCGCTCAAAACTTTGCGCGACCAATATATATTTTTCGTCTCGCAAAAATTTGGGCAGGTATCAAAAATCGGACACGGGAATTTTTTTAGACTTTGCGCGACCAATATGTATTTTTCGTATCGCAAAAATTTAAAAATTTTGGCGGGTACCAAAAGTGGGACGCGGGGATTTTTATTTTTTTAAAATAATTTTTTTAGACTTTGCGCGACCAATATTCCTATATTCGTCGCGCAAAACTTTGCGCGACCAATATGTTTCGTCGTGCAAAAGTTTGTGCGACCAATATTCCAATATTTTTCGTCGCACAAACCTTTGCGCGACCAACAATATTTTTCGTCGTGCAAAGTGATACGGTTTTTAAAACCGAAATAACTCCTCCACCATTTTCTCAATGTCTTTCTCTACTCTTACCTTTCCTTTCTCTTTCCCTCTCCCCAAATTCCACCATTTCTCTCACTCACTCCTCTCACTTAATCTCTCATCTCTCTCTCACTCACTCTCTCATCTCTCTCACTCACTCTCTCATCTCTCTATAACTATCTTCTCTAATTCTCTCACACTCACTTCTCCCTCTCATTCTCACTCACTCTCAATCTTGCCAAAAGGTATATTCTCTCCAAATTTTAAATTTTTTTCATTAATATGTATTTTTGGAGTTAATTTTGAGTTTGTGTGGGTTTTGGGGTTGAGTAAAGGGGAGGGATTGGAGTTTGGGTTGGATTTGTGGTATAACAATTTTAGGGGAGATTATGCCTTCTTTTTTTTTTTTTTGGTTATTTGACCATATTAATTTTTTTGCAGGGAATCATCGAGACTTTGACGGCTAAAGTTGAGGATTAAGAAGCTATCAAAACATATCCTCCGCCACTACCACCACAATACGCTTGTATTAGGATTTTATTATTGTACTTTGTTAATTTATGTGTACATTTTGAATATTATATATATATTTATTGGATAATTTGATCACTATTTTTCATATGTAATTTTATTTTGAATATGTCAATTCAAATTAAAGTAATTAAAAAAATCATACAATTAAATTAAATTTAAAAAGTAAAAACTTGAAAAAATTAATATCAATTTAAATTAAAGTAATTTTAAAAAGAAATCATACAATTAAATTAAATTTAAAAAGTAAAATTTTGAATAAATTAATTCATATTAAAGAAATAATAAAACAAAAAGTCAAAAACCTTGCGCGACAAAATATTTCGTAGCGCAAACTATTAAATTAGTTTATTTTAAATTAAAAAAATTTAAAACAAAAAATATTTCGTCGCACAAATATTTGCACGACGTTAGTATTCGTCGCGCAAAACTCAAAACATTTGGGCGGGTACCAAAAATTGTACGCGGGAATTTGTTATTTTTTTAAAAAAAATTTTAGGCTTTGCGCGACCAATGTTTTTCGTTGCGCAAAACTTTGCGCGACCAATGTATTTCGTCGCGCAAACCTTTGCGTGACCAATGTATTTCGTCGCTCAAACCTTTGCTCGACCAATGTATTTCGTCGAGCAAAACTTTGCGCTACCAATATTTTTCGTCGCGCAAAGTCACTTTGTGCGACTAATATTTTTTCGTCGCGCAAAGTGACTTTGCGCGACTAATATTTTTTCGTCGCGCAAAGTCGCTTTGCGTGACCAATGAAAAAACTTCGTCGCGCAAAGTCTTTCTTCACGATCTTTGCGCGACGGATTCTGCGCGACGAAATTTCTGTCGCGCTGAAATTTGTGCGACTACAATGTATTTTGCGCGACGAAATTCTCTTCGTCGCGCAAAGTGTAAAATGTAGTAGTGAAAGTAAGCCGAATGCTTTTTTTTTTCTTAAGCAAACGCCAATTTTGTTTATTCTTTTTTTTTAATAATTTTTTTTTCTTATTTAGCTCTCTCTGTATTTGTTTTAATTGTACAGTTATAGAACGATACTTTGAGAGAAAGAGTTTAAATACTCCTTCAAATAATCCGGGTAGTTCAAATCCTCCTTCAAATAATCAATCTAGTTGCAACCCTCCTACAAATAATCCGGCTAACCCTCCTTCAACTAATTCGACTAGTTCAAATCATCCTTCAAATAATCCGCCTAGTTCACATACTCCCTTGAATAATTCGGGTAGTCAAAAACGATCAAACGTAACTGAGTTGGATGAAATATTGGCTAATCTTCCTGTAGACCCTGGACTTAGACTTCCAATGACTTATTATAATCTCAATTTTTCAAGAACAAATCCGAACAGCCTATCTACTGTCAGCCTAAAAGCCAAATTGACATGCCTCAAACACTTATGGGGGAGAGTAATCGACATTTTCTTGTCAAATAGTTTGATTCATTTGTTTGGTTGGAGTATAGTAAAGAATGCTGCATTTTGTCTTCATTGTTATCTTTTTAAATGCGACTTTGATAAACCAGGAAAGGCTGGAAGCGATGTCTTCACTGAGAAAGGGTTTAAAAATTGGAGGAAGGGACCCGAGAATTTTAGGGAGCATGTTGGACAAGTTGGAAGTCTTCAAAATAAAACTATACAACATTGTACAGATTTAATGAATCAGAAGCAACACGTTGAAACCATTGTGATCAAGCAGATAGACCAAGCTCGTATTAATTATCGCATTCTATTAACTGCCGCACTTGATTGCATTAGATATTTATTGCGACAAGGTCTTCCTTTTCGCGGCCATGATGAAAGCGAAAAATATAGCAATAAGGGTAATTATGTGGAGCTTTTGCAATTTCTTGCCGATCATGATGAGAAAGTTCGTGTCATTGTGTTTGAGAACGCTATAGGGAATCTCAAGTATATTGCTCCTAAAATTCAAAAAGATCTTGTCAATTTTTGTGCCACTGAAACCATTGATGCAATTATTAGTGATATGGACGATGCATACTTTTCTATATTGGTAGATGAATCATGTGATGTTTCAATAAGAGAGCAAATGGCGGTGGTGTTGCGTTATGTGAACAAAAATGGGCAAGTAATTGAAAGGTTTGTGGGTATCCAATATGTCTCTGATACGACTTGTAGCAAATTGAAAGAGGCAATTGAGCAGTTGATTTCTTCAACAAATTTGAGCATGTCCAAGCTACGAGAACTGGGGTATGATGGTGCTAGTAATATGAGAGGTGAGCTCAATGATCTTAAAATACAGATTTTGAGAGAATATCCTCAAGCATATTATGTCAATTGTTTTGCACATCAACTACAACTCCAAATCAAGACAAGACAACTCCAAATCAAAGGCACCTACAGTGAACGCGAAGGAGATGGAGACTTTAAAGATGTGATAGAACGAGAGAGGGAGGGTTTGAACCAAGTGAGGTCCAGATAGGGAGAGGTCGAGAGAGATGGGAACTTTTCATTGAGAGGGGGAAACTTAGAAGATTGGCGTGCGTCGTGAAAATTTAGGTCTGAGAGACAACTTAAGTGAAATAGTGTTCAGCATGGTTTGGATCGACGTTGTTTAGTCTTAACAACCGACATGCTTTTGAAATATGTTTTCATAAACCACCATATTAGATATCCTACAATGTCGCTTGTATAACTGCTGACGTGATTTGTAGTTAATTTTAAAACAACGACACGATATTCAGGTTTCGACGTCTTTTAGGTGAAAAGATCCCAACGCGCAATTTGCATGGGCGTATCCTGCCTTGTGGTGCTTTGAGTAATAATGCTTTCTAGATCCGTTCTTGCTGTTGTATCGAAAGCCTATATGAGAAGTAATTAAGAAAAAACGAAAACATCTTACCTTGGAGTATTTTAATCCAGAATTTGACTATTGTCTTTCCTCTCTATATTGAATTTATAAGCCGAGTAGAAACCTAATCTTGGAAATAAATTAGAAAAGAGATGTTAATTTTCACCTGCATGTGAACTACTTCTACCCAGAAACATGAATTTTCTTAAACTTTAGAAATTGAAAGAAAAAACATATTATAATTTTCTACTATATATTTTCTTGAAATAATTGCCAAGGTTTTCATTCAAAAAAGAAGAATAAATTAAATAATTTAACATAATTTAACTCTTACAACCAATACGTGAAAAATATTACAACGTGAATCAAGAACTAATCTTGAATATATAAAAAAAAATTAAAAGAACCAAATAATGAACAAATAATCAAGAGTACAAGTGTGCCAGTCGTATAATACGAATCAAAAGTCAATAACACTAATAATAATCAACGAAGGCTGTGCATGCAATCTCTAATACTCCTTGAAGTTCTCCAGCGACTTATGGAAGTCGTCGGCTGTACATCGAAGCACAAGAGGCCCTTCAATCTTCGGATCGAACACATCGGTTTGGGACTTCTCGATGAATTTTTGGAAAAGCTGGACACGAGAGATACTTCAGAGGAACTTTGTATCTCTTTCCTTCGACGTACACGGGTATATAACCTTTCGGAACTACTCCATGCTTCTTAGAGTGCGATTTGCATAATTTCTTGACGAAAAACATGAGTTTTTCTTTGATAAGACTTGCAGGATTCATGGTGTAGGTATGATCAATCGAAATATTATGGGATTTGATAATGAAAGAAGGTAGGTTTTCTACAGAGACCGACTGAGAATTTGGAAGAAATAGGGCAAGAATATATACTGAGTGGTGTCGGTTTCCAAATGGGATTGGTATTGGAAGAGTTTTGAGTGTAGCTTACGTTTTAAGCTAGGGTTTGGGGTAGCTTCAGGCTACTGTCGCATGTTATCAGTTAATTAAGCAAGTTAAGTGTTTGGCAGATTATCTGGATTTGTGTTAACGCAAAAATGGTTATTAGCCATTTGATTGAATCAACCGAAATGGATCTAACGGTTAAAATTAAACATATCTGTTTGGTTTGTACATTTTTAACACATATTTGTGTATATTTTTGTAATAAAAGTTTAATTAAATTGTCAGGATAGAATACAAATGCTACAAAATTTAAAGTTTTTTTTTTCTGTCCAATCTCACCAGACATTGAAATAAGTAAATAAATAAATAATTATTTTCCCTTTCAAACTTATTTTGTCTCGCCTACAACAATATTTAGCTTTCGTGGCTTAAGTTTGTTGACTAGGATCGAACAAAGCAAGTTTTATTTATTTATTCAAGTGATATTCTACTCTAATTTAATCTAAACCACACGGAGTGGGATTCGAATTTGGGTATAGAATGGGGAGCACATCCGCTCTAACCAACTTGACTAAGTCCATGTATACAACAAAGCAAGTTTTCTTAACAAGCTTGATATATATATATATGTCGGATCATGTATTTTTTGGATTCATAAAATACCCTCTCATTACAATATGGCGTGCTATTAGGTTTGAATTACCTTTGCTTTAAAAAAAAAAAATTATTAAACTTATTTTCCAATAGATTAATCAAATTTAATTCCAATTAGTATATGATTGATTAGGTTTTGTTATAAATAAATAAAAAATTGATGTCTGTGTATGTATGCATTCATATGATTACTAGCATCCGGGGCATGCGCAATTATTACTAAAATCAGGGCACGCGTTTCGTGCATGCTAATTGTCATTTTTTTTCTCTTCTTTTCTAAGTTCATTTTCAAAAACTTACATAGTTTGTTCTCTTTTTTTTTGGGTAAATACCACGAGGTATTTCCACACTAATTCTATATTATCCTTATCTAATAAATTGCTTTTCTTAGCCAAAATAAAATAAAAATTCTAATAAATTGCTTTCTTTTTGACCTCTTTATTAGTTGAAAAAAATTTCTTGGATTTTAAATAGTTGATCGAACTCTCCTTCTCCCTTAGAGTATGTCCAATCGATATCTCTTATATTATTATTTAATTAGGTAATTGGAGACTTTTTATTATTATTATTATTATTTTTTATGTGTGAAAGGAGAAGCTGAGCAGGAAGAACGTGAAATGCTTATTCATTGTAATTAATCCTTATTATTAGGGTTCCAATTCCATAACCTTTAAACAATTCCAAAGCCATATATTTTGTAATAAATGGGGGTCTATGGCATTAAAAAAAATTTTTAATTCGGGCTAAACCAGTAAAGGAAAACTCAATGGGGCAAATGCTTAATAAAAACAAAACCACTTTCAATTTTTTGGGCTTAAACATCCCATTTTTCTTCCTCAAGCTTTCTCTGCTAAAACCCTTTCCTTCCTCCCCACCCTTGTCTTGGCTGAGTGACCAAATCATCATCTTCACTCATCATTTTGGTTTTTTTTTAATCAAGTGAACCAAGAACTAATCTTGAATACAAAAACTAACTGTATACCAAAAAATGAACAAATAATCAAGAACGAGTCCGAAGATCTTCAATCAAGGCAGTGCATGCAATATATCTAGTATTCCTTGAAGATCTTCAGCAACTGATCGAAGGTGTTAGTATTACATGTAAGCACAAAAGGCCCTTCAATCTTTGGATCAAACACATCGGCTTGGGACTTCTCGATGAGTTCTTGGACGGTTGGATGGGAGATATACTTCAAAGGAAGACAGTATCTCTTTCGTTCTTTTCCTTTTCCGACGTACACGGGTATATAACCTTTCGGAACTACTCCATGCTTCTTAGAGTGTGATTTGCATAACTTCTTGATGAAAAACATGATTTTTTCTTTGACAAGACTTGCAGGATTCATGGTGGTAGGTCTCTTAGATTCGGTGATGATCAATCAATATTATGGGATTTGATAATCAAACTGGTGGCTCTTGAGTGATCAAAGAAAACAAGGGTTTTTCTACAGAGGCTGGTATTGTAAAAAGAGACCGAGTGAGAGGCAAGAATATAATACTGAATGGTGGCGGTTTCCAAATATTAGCCCACACGGAATGGGATTGATATTGGAAACTTGTAGAATTCGAGTGTAGCTTACGTTTTAAGCTAGGGTTTTGGATTTGTATTAATGCCAAAATGGTTATTAGCCATTTGATTGAATCAACCGAACTGGATTCAACGGTTTAAAATGAAACATATATCGGATTTGTAAATCCTGTACACTTTTACACACATCTTGACACACCTTATTTATCATTGGATTAAAGCGTATTAAATGGTTGAGATTGTATCATTTCTTGCACTGCAAGACAACCATACGATCCCCACCCCCTTTTTATTTTTTGGAAGTATGATCCCCAAAGTTAATCATGTCACTAATTTTATTGGATATGACATCCCAAATGTACCTTCTTTTGTTTGTGTTGGGTTAGCCTTACAAAGCTGTATAATTAAGAAGAATATAAGAAATTAAGAAATTAATTAATATTGGTTTGTGATAATATACAGAAATGGCAGTGGTAGAAGGAAGAAGATGCAAGCAGCCGAGCAACTCGTTGACAACTCCCCCGCACAACCCATCCACCCCCAGAATATGACAAGAAATGCAAGGGAGAGAACGCAAAGATGGTTTACCGTGCTGATGGGCCCAAGGGCAAAAACTGATGGTTCTACATCTTCTAAGCACTAATAAGCTTATACTGAGAGCTTTTATTGAGGGATCCCTCAAATAAGCTTATTTGAGAGACTCTTTTGTAGGGCTCCCTCCAGATTGTATTTCACTAATCCACTGTCTATTTTTTAGATAATCATTCAAAGATTATCTCTACAAAAAATCACTTGAATACGATATTATTTAACCACTCAATTGAATTATTAAAATTTTAGTACTTTCTTGAAGCATCGTGTTCATTAATTTTGTAGGATACAATTGGATGTTAAAACAATTTCTGATTTGTCTAATTTTTTTGCAAGGATGATATAAATGTAGACTTAAAAAATAGATTGTTTGGATTGTTGAAAAAAAAATCATAAGGATCCCCTCAATTGAAGAGACCTATTCAACGATCCAAACCATCTATTTTTCATGTCTTCATTCATAAATCATCCTTGCAAAAAATCAGACAAATTGAAAATCATTAAGGCATCAAATTGAGACCAACAAAATCAATGAACACGGTGCTTCAAGAAAGTATTTAAATTTCAATAATTTAATTTAATGGTCATTCAAGTGATTTTTTTGTAGAGATAATCATTGAATGAATATCTATAAAATAGATGGTTTATATTAGTGAAATACAATATTGCGGAGTGAGCCCTACCTATAAGGATGTTTCTTAAATAAACTTATTTAAGAATCCCTCAACGAAAGCTCTCCCTATATATATATATATATATATATATATATATATATATATATCAGTCCCGATCTCTTGGACCACAGGAGTCCAAGAGATTGTGGTCACCCACCGTTGGATATTAATCCAATGGTTCAAAATGATATATATAAATGCAATATGACATAAATAATTATTACCCGATTCAAGTCAACCGTTGAATTTACATCCAACGGTGGGTGACCATAAATCTCTTGGACTACAGGGGTCCAAGAGATCAGGACTGATATATATATATATATATATATTTACACACACGTGTGTGTGAATGCGCGACATAGTTACATGGCTGTGTGTCCAGTGAAGTTAGTTTGTTGTACTCCTATTCTTGTTGTGTAGGTTCGATTCCCACTTAATTAGTATTTGTGACTCAATCACCTGACATATAAAATTATATTTAGAAGCAAACTATATAATGATAACATCTAATTGTTTGGACATTGATGTTTTAATCAACACCATATCTACAATTCTCAGATAACTTGGTTCCTGACTGCCATTAAAATATTGCAAATAATAACTGTATTAAACATTATGAGTGTTTTTATTATTATTATATACAAACGATATTCTAATCTAAATTACGGAGTAGGGGATTCAAACTCAGTGTGGAGTTGGGAAAGTACACTCTAGCTAACTTAGATAAGCCCATGTCTACAAAGACATTACGAAGTGTTATATCAAAGTGAAGATAAGAGCAGACATAGTCTTATTAGCTTAATTGACTAGTGTGGATGTACTCCTCACTCTGCACCCGATTTCGAATCACCCTCCTTGTAGCTTAGATTAGTTTAAAGTAGATAACCACTTGCATAAAAAGAAAAAGTAAAGAAATTTTTTGTTTTTTTGGGTGTAAGATGCATTGTCAACCCTTAGATAATTTAGATGGCTTTCAATGCATCGATCTAATGGTTAGAAATGTGTCATAAATATGTATTAAAAAATGTGTTTGTTATATACACATATATGTTTCATTTTAAACTACTGTTCGATCCTGTTGAATTATAAGTGCTTGAGTAGATTTCAGGATTAAGAGTTTTGTTTTCTGCTTATTTGTATTTCTTTATACTTAGTCCAGGTGTCATAGCTTGATTGGTTAGATAGTGAATGGCTGAGATTGTTTTGATAAAATGCATCCAGCTGGTACTGTGCATAACGGTTATTTCTCCTCACACTAAGAGTGTGTTGTAGTACTGAAAATCTGAGCTAATGAGAATGTTCTCTCTGCTACACATATAGCAGAGCAGTTTTGGATTTCTTCAAGTTTTCTTAAATTCTCTTCTCTCTTCTCACAAAATCTCATACACAGATCCTAAAACTCTAACATGGCCTCAGAGCCAGGTTGGATTATCTAAAGCTGGGCGTTGTTCTGTGAAGAAAATCAATCGAGGTGAGCTCATTCTAAGCTCACGAAGCTGATTGAGCTCGATCAAGGGTCGAATCTGAAAACATCTTGTTTCCAGGTGAATCTGAAATTCGTAATGGCTGGATCTGGAAGTTCAGAGGCTAGAATCCCCATTTTCTCAGGTGAGAACTATGAATTTTGGAGGATTAAGATGGTAACCATATTCAGATCATATGGTTTATGGGGTTTGGTAGAGAAGGGGTTTTTAATCCCAAATTCAAAGACGAAGAAGGAATCTGAGGATGGTTCAGAAGAAGAAGTTGATGAGAAAACAGCTGCGATTCTCATGAAGGATGCGAAGGCCTTGGGTATCATCCAAAATGATGTTTCTGATCAGATTTTTCCCAGAATTGCAAATGCTGACTCTGCAAAGATGGCTTGGAATCTGCTATACTCAGAATATCATGGTGGAGAGCATGTTAGATCGGTAAAGCTTCAAAACCTTAGACGTGAATTTGAATACACTAGGATGCGTGATAGTGAAACCTTATCTGAATATCTTACTAGACTAACTGAATTGATTAACCAAATGAAAACATTTGGTGAAGTTCTGTCAAATGAGAGGCAGGTTCAGAAGGTGTTAATTAGTCTAAGTAAGAAGTATGACCCTATATGCATTGTGATTGAAAACACAAAGAAACTAGAAACTGTGGATTTGCAGGAAGTAACTGCCATTTTGAAGAGTCAGGAGCAAAGGCTTGAAATGCATAGTGTTGATACGCTGAGAAGGCATTTGCCTCATTCATTGTGAATTCAAAGGGTCAGAACAAAAATACTTCTCAGTCTGGTTCATCTAAGTCACAGAGAAGCTGGAACTCTAAAGGGAAGTCATGAGAGGCAAAAGACAAGTCACAGCAGAATAATTATTCTGCACAGAACCACACTTCAACACAGTTCTCAAATCAGGAAAACACAAAGCCTCAATGCAAGGTGTGTTCAAAGCATCACTTTGGTGAGTGCAGGTATAAGGGAAAACCAAAATGCTATAACTGTGATAGATTTGGACATCTTGCTAGAGACTGTACAGTGAGCAAAAATGTGCAGAAGGCTAATTGTGTAAATCAAATGGAGGTTACAGGAAACCTGTTTTATGCCAATTGCTCAACCACTGAGATCAAAACCAATGAATGGTATATTGATAGTGGCTGCAGCAATCATATGACAGGAAATTTAGAATTGCTGGTTGATGTGAGAACTAATGTAGCTGGGAGAGTACAAATGCCAACTGGTGCACTAGTGACTGTAGCTTGTATTGGCTCACTGAGTATTGATACAGCAAAGGGCAGAAAATACATCAGAGAAGTAATGTATCTGCCAGGATTGAAAGAAAATCTGCTAAGTGTTGGGCAGATGGATGAACATGGGTACTGTCTGGTGTTTGGAGAAGGGATGTGCAGGGTATTTGATAGCCCATCCATGGATTATCTCATCATAAAGGTGCAAATGAAGAGTAACAGATGCTATCCTGTCTCTTTTCTAGCTGAAAAACAGTTACTAATGAAGACTAGTTTTCTTCAATCCACATGGATTTGGCACAAGAGACTTGGTCATCTGAATTTTGGAGGATTGAAGCAGCTAAGGGATAAAGAAATGGTACATGATTTACCAAAATTGGAAGAACAAAGTGGTGTGTGTGAAGGGTGCCAATTTGGAAAACAGCACAGAAATGTTTTTCCAAAAGATCAAGCTCAAAGAGCAAGCAAAGTACTAGAGCTAGTACATGTGGATCTCTGTGGTCCCATGAGAAATGAGTCTGTTGCAAGGAACAGATATTTCATGCTGATTATAGATGATTTCACAAGAATGATTTGGGTATACTTCTTGAGAAACAAGTCAGAAGCCTTCTATTGTTTCAAGAAGTTCAAGTCCATGACTGAATTACAAACTGGACACAAGGTGCAGTGCATAAGAAGTGACAGGGGTGGAGAGTTTCTGTCTACTGATTTTTTGGAGTTCTGTGAAGCTAATGGCATTCAAAGGCAGCTTACAATGGCCTATACTCCTCAGCAGAATGGAGTAGTTGAGAGGAAGAATAGAACTGTCATTGAGATGGCAAAATCAATGTTACATGAGAAGGGAATGCCTTATTTCCTATGGGCAGAAGCTGTGCATACAACTGTCTATTTGTTGAACAGATGTCCTACCAAAGCTCTCAACAACATTACTCCATTCGAAGCATATAGTGGAAGGAAGCCCGGAATTGCACATCTGAAAGTGTTTGGTTCTCTGTGTTATGTTCATGTGCCAACTGAATTGAGACACAAGCTGGATCCTAAGAGTACAAAGAGAGTGTTTGTGGGATATGCAACTTGTGAAAAAGGATATAGAGTTTTTGATCCTGTTTCTAACAAGCTTTTACTGTCAAGGGATGTGACATTTGATGAAGAAAATGCTTGGCATTGGACAGACAAAAATGGTTCAGTTATGACAACATACTCAATTGAAAACCAAGTAGACTTGGACTTGAAATCTGACAGTTCTAATGAGAATTCTACTAGTACACCTCAAACTTTGGATATGCAAGAGACCACTTCATCAACTCCAGGTGATATAAGCAGTGAAGAAAGGAGAACTCAAGCTTATGATCACACCCCTCTAAAATAGAGAAGGCTAGATGATGTTCTAGCTCAGTGTAACTTGTGTATCATGGAACCAGAAAAATATGCTGATGCTGCTCAGGATGAATCTTGGCTTAAGGCTATGGAAGATGAACTGCAGATGATTGAAAAGAATGAAACATGGGAATTGGTAGATAGAACAACTGAAAAACCAGTGATTGGAGTTAAGTGGGTGTACAAGGCAAAGCTGAATTTGGATGGCTCTGTGCAAAAGAATAAAGCAAGATTAGTGGCTAAGGGGTATGCTCAGAAGCCTGGACTGGATTATAATGAGACTTATGCACCTGTAGCCAGATTGGACACCATTAGAACACTTATTGCTCTAGCTGCTCAAAAGGATTGGAAATTGTTCCAGCTTGATGTGAAGTCTGCTTTCCTTAATGGTGTGCTGCAAGAGGAAGTTTATGTCAATCAGCCTGAAGGTTTTGTAATTAAAGGTAAAGAAGACAAGGTTTATCGTCTGCATAAAGCTCTTTACGGTCTGAAGCAAGCCCCAAGGGCTTGGTATGGAGAGATAGATAGCTACTTCACTCAATGTGGTTTTGTGAAAAGCTTAAGTGAAGCAACCTTGTATACCAAAGTAAGGGGAGATAAGGAGATTCTAATTGTGTCTATCTATGTAGATGATATTGTGTACACAGGGAGCAGTCAAGCATTGTTGGCTGAATTCAAAGAATACATGATGGCTAAGTATGAGATGACTGATTTGGGCTTACTTCATCACTTTCTTAGCATGGGAGTTATTCAGACTGAGTCTAGTATATTTCTACATCAAAAGAAATATGCTAGCACCTTGTTGAGCAAGTTTGGTTTGACTGAGTGCAAATATGTGACAACACCCCTTGTTGCCACTGAGAAACTAGCTAAGGATGATGGGAGTGGAGCTGCAAATGAAGAACAATACAGAAGCATTGTTGGTAGCTTGCTGTACTTAACTGCTACAAGACCAGACATTATGTATGCCTCAAGTTTGCTAGCTAGATTCATGCACTGTCCTACAAATAGACACTGTGGAACAGCTAAAAGAGTTTTGAGATACATCAAAGGAACTCTGGACTATGGTCTTGAATATGTGAAAGGCAAAAGATCAATTCTAATTGGCTACTGTGACAGTGATTGGGGAGGATCAGTTGGTGATTGCAAGAGCACATCAGGGTATGCTTTTAGTTTTGGAAGTGGAGTATTTTCTTGGGCCTCAGTGAAACAGAACTGTGTTGCACTGTCTACTGCTGAAGCTGAGTACATCAGTGCAGCTGAGGCTACTACTCAAGCTATTTGGCTTCGATTTGTACTAGAGGATTTTGGAGAGCTTCAAACTGAAGCTACTCCATTGCATTGTGATAATATCTCAGGAATTGCAATCACTAAAAACCCCGTATTCCACCAGAAGACAAAGCATATTGACAGGAGGTATCACTTCATCAAGGATGCATTGCAAGAAGGAGTAATCAATCTGGAATATTGTCCTACAAATGAACAATTGGCTAACATTTTTACCAAACCTCTGGCCAAAGACAGATTCAATTATCTCAGAGGCATGCTTGGAGTGAAATCACCTCAAGACTTAAAGGGGAGTGTTGAATTATAAGTGCTTGAGTAGATTTCAGGATTAAGAGTTTTGTTTTCTGCTTATTTGTATTTCTTTATACTTAGTCCAGGTGTCATAGCTTGATTGGTTAGATAGTGAATGGCTGAGATTGCTTTGATAAAATGCATCCAGCTGGTACTGTGCATAACGGTTATTTCTCCTCACACTAAGAGTGTGTTGTAGTACTGAAAATCTGAGCTAATGAGAATGTTCTCTCTGCTACACGTATAGCAGAGCAGTTTTGGATTTCTTCAAGTTTTCTTAAATTCTCTTCTCTCTTCTCACAAAATCTCATATACAGATCCTAAAACTCTAACAGATCCATCTCTTTTGTTTCAATCAAATGGCTAATAGCCATTCCAGCTTAATACAAATCCAGATAAGCCAAGATTTAATTCCTGATCATAATACATGCGAAAGTAGAGTGAAGCTACATACGAGTCTACAAGCTTAAAACGTAAGCTACGTATTGCAAGTTTTCAACAGCAAATCCCATTCCTTGTTGGACTGAATCTTGATGATATTTGGAAACCGTCATCTCTCAGTATATATATATTCTTGCCTTTCACTCTCTTCTCTTCCAAATTCCCACGCAGTCTCTTTTAGAAATCCCTCGTTCGTTCCCTTGATCTCTCGTTCGTTCCCTTGATCTCTCAATTCCCACACCATGAATCCTGCAAGTCTTGTCCAAGAAAAAATCAGGTTGTTCATAGAGAAGTTAGGCAAATCACTCTCGAAGAAGCATGGAGTAGTTCCAAAAGGTTATATAGATGTGTACCTCGGAAAAGAACGAAAGAGCTACCGAGTTCCTTTGAAGTATCTCTTGTATCCAACTTTCGAAAAACTCATCAAGAAGTCCCAAACCGATGTGCTCGATCCAAATATTGAAGGGCCTTTTATGCTTACATGTAATACTAACACCTTCGATAAGTTGCTGAAGATATTCAAGGAATACTAGATATATTGCATGCACTGCCTTGGTTGAAGATCTTCGGACTAGTTATTGATTATTTGTTCATTCATTGGTATACAGTTAATTTTTGTATTCAAGATTAGTTCTTGATTCACTTGACTAGAAAAAACCAAAATGAGTGAAGATGATGATTTGGCCACTCAGCCAAGACAAGGGTGGGGAGGAAGGAAAGGGTTTGAGCAGAGAAAGCTTGAGGAAGAAAAATGAGATGTTTAAGCCCAAAAAAAAAAAATTGAAAGAGGTTTTGTTTTTATTAAGAATTAGCCCCACTGAGTTTTCCCTTACTGGTTTTCGACCCGAATTTAATTTTTTATGCCATAGACCCCCATTTATTACAAAATATACCTTTGGAAATTGTTTAAATGTTATGTAATTTGAACCCTAATAATAAGGACTAATTACAATCAATAAGCAATTCACATTCTCCCTGCTCAGCAGCTCCTCCCACATCCGTCATGTATATATATACATCAAGCTTGTTAATAAAACTTGCTTTGTTGGATCCTAGTCAATGAACTTAAGTCACGAAAGCTAAATATTATTGCAGACAAGACAAAAGAAGCCTCTGTAGAAGACCTTCCTTCTTTCATTATCAAATCCCATAATATTTTCGATTGATCATATACCTACCATGAATCCTGCAAGTCTCGTCAAAAAAAAAAACTCATGTTTTTCATCAACAAGTTATGCAAATCACACTCTAAGAAGCATGGAGTAGTTCCGAAAGGTATATACCCGTGTACGTCGAAGGAAAGAGATACAAAGTTCCTCTGAAAGTATCTCTCGCGTCCAGCTTTCCAAAAACTCATCGAGAAGTCCCAAAACGATGTGTTCGATCCAAAGATTAAAGGGCCTCTTGTGCTTCGATGTACAGCCGACGACTTCCATAAGTCGCTGGAGAACTTCAAGGAGTATTAGAGATTACATGCACTGCTTTCGTTGATTATTATTAATATTATTGACTTTTGATTCGTATCCGACGACTAGCACACTTGTACTCTTGATTATTTGTTCATTCTTTGGTTCTTTTTATTTTTTATATTTTTTATATTCAAGATTAGTTCTTGATTCACGTGTATGGAAGTTCTAATATCTGTAAAGTCTTATATTTGTGAGATGGTTGATCGAAAGTTAAATATAATATTTTTCACATATTGGTTGTACAATCCCTTTTTATTGAGGGATTCTTCAAAAAAATTTTTCTAATGATCCGAATCATCTATTTTTTAGGTCTTTATTAATAAATTGAAAACCATTTAGACATCTAATTGTGTCCTACAAAATCAATGAACACGATGCTTCAAGAAAGTACTAAAATTTCAATAATTTAATTGAGTAGTCAAATGATAACGGATTCAAGTATTTTTTTGCAGAGATGGTTTTCAAATGAATATCTATAAAATAGACGCTTTGGATTAATGAAATACATTGTATGGTGACAAGGGTGTCCTTCAAATAAGTTATTTGAGGAATCCCTCAATTGAAGCTCATTGTTGGTTGTAAGAGTTAAATTATGTTAAATTATTTTACTTTATTCTTCTGTTTTGAATGAAAACCCTGGTAATTATTTCAAGAAAATATATAGTTTTATTCATGTGTCTTCTTTAAAGTAAACTATTTCATAACTCCAGTAGAAAATTATAATATGTTTTTTCTTTTAATTAAGAAAATTCATGTTTCTGGGTGCAAGTAGTTCACATGCAGGTGAAAATTAACATCTCTCTTTCACTTTATTTCCAAGATTAGGTTTCTACTCGGCTTATGAAAATTGAATATAGAGAGGAAAAGACAAAGTCAAATTCTGGATTAAAATACTCCAATAATACCATAGTGTAGTAGTATTTTTTTTGGGTAAGATGTTTTGGTTTTTTCTTAATTACTTCACAAAGGGAGCTTTGGTTTAAAATCAATAGGAAGGGCAGAAAGGCTGATATTAGAAGTTTTTTTTTTTTTTTTTTTGCCAAATATTTTCCTTAACCAATCCTTAATGTGGAATCATTTTGGCCCATTTGGGAATGTTTATATAATAAGCACTTATGCTAATTTTTAGTGCTTTGAAATTTTTGTTAAAGATCCAAGTATCAAGTGGTTCCTCGAAATCTGACAAGTACTTTTTTTAAAAACGCTACTTTTTTAGAAAGCATTTTTATGACGCAAGCATCTTATTAGGGCCAGCTTGGTGACGTTTTCGGAGAATGTTTTATGAGAAAGAAAATGAGAAAACGAATTTGCATTTTTAGGATTCGAAAATGCGTCTAGTAGATTAATTGGAAAACAGATTCATAAAATAAAAATAGTGAAAACGTGTCAGGTAGGACCATTTGAGAATAATAATAATATGTGAGTTATGTTTCAAGTATATTTTTTGCTAATTTCTGTCCTAATATATATTTTTTTAATTATGATATTTTAAAGGCTAAAATTATTACAAACAATGAAAAATGTATAATTTGAGAATAATAATGTATAATTAAAACAATTTAAAATTCAAATTTTAGAAAAACCTAGATTATAACATTATATTATCTTTAGTTATAAAAAAAAATTGAAATTGAATAATAATATGAAGATTTTATCATTAAATTAATATACACTAGTGTATCAAAATAAAATAATGAAATGGAGCGAAAAAACTGAAATTTTTTTATAAAAAAAAATTAATAAGACCCCAAAAAGTAAATAAAGTAAAGTAAAGAAAAAAAAAACAATCAGACCAATACGCTGGGTAGAAAATGAAAACGATAATTTGATGTTTTCAGTTTTTGTACCTGAGTTTGATTTTGTTTTCAAAAAACAAATTTTAGTGAAAATGAAAATGACATACAAACGCGTTGTTGGTAGAAAATGAAAACGGGGCCTTAAAAACGTTACCAAACGGCCCCTTAAATTTTTATGCAAAACACAATCATAAATGTTTTTAGTGCTTCCAAAAGCATTTCAAATGGCTTTAGCTCTTCCGTATCTTTTTACTATAACTCAATTCAAGTTCGAATTCCCCTCATCACACAATTAAAGGAAAAAAAAAAGGAAGAAAGCGAAAAGTCGACTCTCCAGTCCTAGTGAATCTTACTCATTAAGGCACTGTACGGACACAAGTCTTTATTTGGTTCACAAGGGGTCTTTCTTTCTCCAAGACTTTCAAATTCCAATACCAGAGGACAGAGAAGCTGAAACTCAAGATGGGTTTTGTGGGTCTTCTTGGAATTTCTCTTCTTCAATGCCTTGATGTTCTTGCATGGTATGCTTTCTCTCTGATTCTGAGAATTGATGAAAAACCTTGGTACATTTGAGTTGAGCAAATTTTCTCAGAAGATGATAAGTTTTCATGTTGTTTGTGATTTACTTTGTAGGCCTCTCCTTGCTTTGGTCTATCCTCTGTAAGCCTCTCTTCCGCACATACATATCTAGCTTTTCTGATGATGAGATACTCTGTAAAACGTTTTATTTTTTATATGTGTATCTTTATAGTTATTTTGATCATGATGATATGATGAGGATAATAATAATGTGACCTTTGATTTAAAGATTTTGAAATGGGGTTTTTCCATAGGCTTAAGGCTGTATTGTTCATGTTGATACAACGATGATGATGTATTCTTTGATGATTGTTTTCCTTTTTGACAGATGTTGTTCCATTAAGGCGATTGAAACGAATTCCATTTCGGATAATCAGAAGTTGAATACTTATTGGGTTGTCTTCTCATTGATTTTGCTCTTTCAAAATGCTTTCTTGAAGCTCCTACAATGGTAATTCTCCTGTTTTATTTAATTCCATAAATTGCTCTTTTTGTTTGCCAAGTACATAAAAGAAATCAAAATTTGAACCATTGATATTGTAGGAAAGAGAATCAATTCAACTTTCAGCCAAATTTTCTTATTTTTAGTTGTAATAGTTCCACAGACGATGTGAAGAAACCATGCTCTGTTTAGATGTGGATGAAGACATTTGCTTCACCAAATCTCACACATCACTCATGTTTGTCAGAAAAATATGTCTGTAAGGAAACTTCGTTTCGTTTCGTTTGCTTTTAAACTATCGTTCCACTTGTGTGTTCAGAAAAATAGAAATTAAAAATCTACCTAGTTAAACATCAGTTGAAGACTTTTTGGATAAAATGCTGAAATTCATTACAGGTTTTCATATGCTATTATAATGAGGAGGCTATTTTGTTACAATATTGGTTTCATCTATTTATGTTTCCTATTTCCCAATTCTGGACATGTCAGGCTCCCGCTGTGGCCATACATTAGGATAATGGTTGTCTTCTGGTTGGTGATGCCTCAATTTGATGGTGCCTTTTATGTCTATAAACACCTTGTCTGTCCATGCCTTACCATGGACTCCCAAATTGTTACCAACTGGTTCAACGAGCGAAGGAAGGAGTTGCTGTTTCATGCTGAGGGGGAGAGATATGTAAAGGAGAATGTACCTGAAGCTTTGGAAACTATTGCTTGCAAGGTAAGTAGGTAAAATTTGGTGAAGAAAGATATTAAAAATCGGATATTATGATGATGTTAGTTGAACTAATGCTTCAGCCGTAAAGAGTGGAAACAATTGAGCAGCAATTTTCTTTTTGAAGCTCATTTTCATTGCATTTGTAGGTTAGTCGGGCAGAGCCTAATCTCACTGGGACTGAAAACAGCAAATATACTTCTAGGGAGGCTAAAGAAAAAGCCATGGAGGTCGTCGCTGATAGAGAAGTTCTGAACACTCCACCTTCAAAGAAATCCCAGAATGAATGGACTTGTGCCATCAGTCAGGTAACCACCCAAAGTGGTACAACTGTTAATTCTGAGCTAGACTGTCAAAAACATAAGGCTGCATATGACGCACTAAAAATGAAGAGTGAGGCAGAGCCCACACTTACTCAGATTGAAAACAGTACATTTGCGGCCAAGGAGACTAAAGTAAAGACTATGGAGGTTGCAACGGGTAGAGAAGTTCTTGAGTCTTCAGTAGAAGTCCAGAAAGAGTTGACTTGTGCTCTGTGTGAGGTAACGACTCCAAGTGAAGCAACTTTGGATCCGGAATTGGAAGACAGGAAACCTAAGGTTATTATTAATGAAATGGTGCAAGGCCATGAAAATACTTTTCCAGCTTCAGTTACGGAAACTTCTGATGAATCTAAAGAGAAGCCAGCGGAGGGTGTATCCGGCGATGGACCCAAGAGGAACATTATTATAAATTTTAAGGAAAACGTGCAAGGCCAGCAACAGAACCCAAATGAAGTTTTAAGGATGAAGCGTTCTCGTCTGTGGTGCAATATTTGTCTTGTGGGCTGCAGTGGTAAGATTGACTTGATGTCTCATCTCAATGGAAGGAAGCATAAGGAAAATGTGCAAGAACTACAACAACAAAATGCAAATGAGGCTCCAAGGAAGAATGATCCACCTCTATGGTGCAATATTTGTCATGTGCGCTGCTCTGAGAGTAACATGGCGTCCCATCTCAATGGAAGGAAGCACAAGGAAAATGTGCAAGAACCGCAGAATCCTAGGAAGAATGAGCCACCTCTATGGTGCAAAATTTGTAGCGTGGGCTGCTCTGGTAATATTCACTTGGCATCTCATCTCAATGGAAAGAAGCACAAGGACAAAGTGCAAGAACAACAGCAGAATGCAGATATAGTGCAATGGAAGAACGATCCCCCTCTATGGTGCAAAGTTTGTGATGTAAGCTGCTATACTGAGTTTGACATGGCATCTCATCTTAATCGAAGGAAGCATTGGGAGCGTTTATCAGCTAGAATGCAGATTGTGGAGAGATAGAGTTGGTAATTCACATAACTCACCAAGATCCTATTTTGAGAGATGTGTGCTTGTGTTTCTTTCTGCTCTGTCTTTCTCTTTGTAGGAAACTTGAAGGACATTGCTTGGACCTAGAGAAGCGTTTTTCTGACACAAAAAAAACAAAATGGCTGGGTTCTCTCTGTGTTTTGTAGGGGTAGGAATTTGTGTCAATGGGTCGTGTTCTTGTCATGTTAAGCTACGATGAGTTTAACCAAATCATGTTAGCGTTTTATAAAACGAGTAACATGGCACAATTTGTGTAATGCACTAATAATTGTGTTTTGCTAATCGCATGAGATGACTGAACCTTTTACCTGTTTGGTAAACAAGTTATTAAAGATTACACAATCTACTCAAATGCAAAGGGTTGAAGCTCAAGTAGTTATGTGCAGTTACTTATGTGCCCGAGATTTTGTGTTCAAAATCTCTATCCCCAATATTGCATATCTCAAAAAACTCGGTTATACCAAATCAAATCACTTAACCTCTTTTTTTAATACAAGCGATAGTCTAAACTACAAGAAGATGAGGTTTTTCACACACATACTACAAGGGTGTCATGAAATTTGAACATAAAACCATTGGTCTACAAGTCAATTCTTTTTTTGACTTGGCTTAGACAATTCACATAACCTAAGGCCCCCGTTTGGTTCATGGGAAAGGAGACTTGGAGATGGGAAATCAATTACTTTTTCATGTTTGGTAAGTCTAAGCATAAGAAATTATTGCCTGGCCCATAGCAAGTAAGGGGGAAAGTGAAGCCATCCTCCAAACTTGAGTTTTGTTTTCCTCCTCATGAGAAAGTTTGGGAAAATGAGCCAATATTAAATAAACATTTTTCATGACTATTTTGTCCCAATTAACAATTTAGAATTACAATATATCATTAAATGCATTCTTTTTTTTATTTGATTTAATATGGGTATAATTGAAAATTTATACAAACTTTGTTTTCTATTTCTACTCAAAACAAATACGGGAAATGAAATAAAGTGATATCCCTCGGTTACTTTTCCAGCATTACCAAACGTGGGAAAGAAATCTTCCATTTTCCATCCCTTGGGAAATGACATGGAAAATAATTTCCCTTCAAATTCGTTCCGTAAACCAAACGGAGCCTAAATGCAGATAAGGGTTATTTCGCGAGTATTGTGCTTTGTGCTTATATCATTTCACTGGCATGGCAATTTCGTTATTAAATCAAACCAGGAGGGTTATTTGTCACTAGCAAGCACCGTACAAATTACAATTGCTGAAGGCCACTTCTCTCGACCCTCCAGTCCCTAATGTGAAACTTGGGTTTTAAGGTTTAAGGTTTTTAAGTTCCCCACTGTACGGACACAAGTCTCTCTTCGTCAAGTCTTTCAAATTCCCCAATCCCACCGAGGACAGAGAGACCGAACAGAAACGCTGAAGCCCAAGATGGGCTTTGTGCTTCTTGAATTTGCGCTTCAATGCTTTACTCTACTTGCATGGTGTGCTTTTTTCTTTTTCTTTTTTTTCTTTCTTTCGTTCTTTTAAAAAAAATCTTTATTTATATGAGAGTGAGTTGAGTTGAGCTGAGCCAATTTTCTCACAATTAATATTAACATAATAAGGTTTTCTTGTTGTTTATGAATTTTTTTTGCAGGCCTCTCCTTGCTTGGGTGTATCCTCTGTAAGTTTGTCTCTCCCACATACATATGTAACTTTCTGAAGAGATATTCTGTAAAGCTTTAGGTTTTCTTTATATAAAAAAAGAAGAATATATATATATATATATACACACACTTTAGTATCTTTTACTTTGATGTTCTGCATAATTTTTTTTCAAATAAAAATGCAAGGAAAATGGGTGTGGTTTCGAAATTACAATTTATTAAGATGATGGTTGTTGATGCCTGAAATTGGTTCAACAGTCAGGTCGACCTGTCGACTAGATTGAGGTCGGGCAGGACATGCCCGACCTGGTCTTCCTCCAAAACCCTCAAGAGAGTTATGGTGCTTAGGGATTGCAACTTCTAAGTAGAGATTGAGCTTGGACTTTCTTTCGGCCGACCTATCTTAGGTCCGGCTGAGATAAAATGGCCTCTTAGGCCCAAATTCGTTCTTGGCCTTTATGGTCTTCCAATACAAGTGGAAACACATCTCAACTATGGGTTCGGGTCTAGCTCGGCCTTGGGTTATTTTACCCCAGAAACAATAGTGATGATGTTAATAATAATGGGATCTTTAATTATTGATTTTGAAATGGATTTTTTTATTTTTTTTCCATAGACTTAAAAACTGTTATTTTTCATGTTAATACAATGAGGATGATTATTTTCTCTTTTGACAGATGTTGTTCCGTTAGGGCGATTGAGAACAATTCCATTTCAGATTCTCAGATGTTAAATACTTATTGGCTTGTCCTCTCATTGATTTTGCTCTTTGAACATGCTTTATTAAAGCTCCTTGAATGGTAATGCTGTTGTTCTATTTAATTGCACATTGCTCTTTTTGGTCGTCAAGTAAATGGAAGAAATTAAAATTCTGAACTTCGAATATTGTAGGAAACAGAAACTCAACTGAACTTGCAGCCAAATTTTTTTGAAATCCTTTCTGGAATGTGGATCTAAAGTTGTTTATTCCCCCCCCCAGAATTTTCTCAATTGATTTGGTCTTCCATGTCTCTTTTTCTTTCTTAGTACGTACATTTAAACTGATGAAATACGTACTATTGAGAAGAAACAGAGAGTTTCACAAACAATTTTAAAGTTTTTCTTTTTCTTTTTCAAAATGGTTGTGGCACAGCTTCAGACTATTTGTTTCACCAAATATTACATCACATTCATTGTGCAAAGTTCCATGGAACATCTACAAAGAAACTTCTACTTTTTTCTTTTTAATACTACGCTTCCACTTCTTTTTTCAGAATAATGCAACTAAATACCCCATCGAGTTAAAATATCAGTTAGGTTCTTTTTGATAGCTGAAATTTGTTACAACTTTTCAATGTGCTATGATCATGAGGAGGCTATTAGGTTACAGTATCTGTTTCGTCTATTTATGTTTCGCATTTGCCAATTCTTGACCTGTCAGGCTCCTGCTGTGGCAATACATTAGGATAATGATTGTCTACTGGTTGGTGATACCTCATTTTGATGGTGCTGTTTATGTCTATAAACACCTCATCTGTCCATGCCTCACAATGGACCCCCAAATTGTTATCAACTGGTTCAACAAGCGGAGGAATGAACCGTCGTGTATCAGAGAAAGCTTTCTTGCTGAGCTCGAGAGATATGTACAGGAGAATGGACCTGAAGCTCTGGAAAGAATTGTTGCTTGCAAGGTAAGGAAGTCAAATTTTTTCTTGAAGAAAATGTTTTATGTTAGATACAATATCGCTGTGAAGTAAATGTATGTTCTAGAATATCCCTACGTGTGTATGCACGTGGTGTTTTCATGAATTCTTACTTCAATGCTTTGAACTGTGGGAAAGCACAAATTCAGTTTTGGTTGTTAAATGAATCATTGTAATACTTTCTGATATGATACCTTGCTCCACCTTTTGCTTAGTTTGAGAGAGCAAGGTCAAATTTTGATGTAAAAGAATTGAAAATAGTTTCATCATAGAGAATGTGTACGAAATAGTTCGATGTTTGATAGTTTCATCCCTGATGTGATTCATACAAATTTCTTGGTACTTTCTATACATTTTAGCGGTTAGTAGTTCTTGTTTGAATTAGATGACAGTTTACAATAATCTCAAAGGGTAAGTGTAGTGAATCAAGTTCTCATCATGACCATTTTTTAGAGCCTAATTCATACAGTCAAAATCTGGAGAACCTAATGTTACACCGAAAGATATCAAAGCAGTGCAGGTAATAGTGAAAACAAAAGAAACAGAAGTTGACCAAGTAAAGGTTTTGCATATGCTAAAAAACTTCTCAAAACATTTTGCATTGTTGATGCATTTTGACATTCATAAAGAGTTGAAATGTACTAGTTGTAATTCATTTATGAAAAATGTACAGAACTATCTTCACTAATGGTTCCATTGCCTTTTCTGTTAAACTCTTTGGTGGCGAGCAGGTGGCCTTCACATATTTTCATCTAATTTTATACTCATAGTCCATTCTGTTATCCAATTTCGTCATACAAAAATTGATAGGTTTAAATTTTTTATTTTTGACATCTTGTACATGCTCATTTCTATTCTCGCAACATAATTTATGCTTCGTCTCACACGAGTGTGTAAAAAATACAACAACAATTGTTCTTTTTGAACCTTGTTTTCATTGCATTTGTAGGTTATCCAGACAAAGCATAATCTGACTGGGACTGGAAACAGCAAATTTGCCGCTATGGAGATTAAAGAAAAAGCCATTGAGGTTGTAGCAGATAGAAATATTATGAAGACTCCACCTTTGAATGAAGTCCATAAGGGATGGACTTTTAATTCCCATCTAGACAGTAAAATCCTCAAGAATGCAATTGAGGCACCGAAAGCAAGGAACCAGGCTGAGCCTAGGCTCACTCAAATTGGAAACGGTACACTTGCAGTGGTGGAGGCTAGTGTAAACCCTGTTGAGATTGCAACAGGTAGAGAGATTATTGAGTCTTCCCAAAATGTCCCGAAAGAGTGGACTCGTGCCCTTGAGGTAACAATTCCAAGTGAAAGAACTTTGAATTCCAACCTAATAAGGATACACAAGGCATCACATGAGGCACTGAATGCAAAGAGGCAGGCATATGTCCCCAAAATGGCCCTAGCTAAATCTGATAAGCATGAGGAGCCAGGAAAAAGTATACCGAGCATTGCATCAAAACCCAAGGTTATTATCAATAGAGAGGTGCAAGCAGAGGAGCCAGAAAACAGTATACCGAGCAGTGGATCAAAAGCCAAGTGGATAATCAATCGAAAGGTTCAAGTTGAGGAGCCAGAAAACAGTACACCCAGCAGTGGAGTAAAACCCAAGGTTATTATCAATCGAAAGGTGCAAGCAGGGGAGCCAGAACAAAGTATACCGAGCAGTGGATCAAAACCCAAGATTATTATCAATCGAACGGTGCAAACAGAGGAGCCAGAAAACAGTATACAGAGCAGTGGATTAAAACCCAAGGTTATTATAATTCAAAAGGTTCAAGCTGAGGAGCCAGAAAACAGTATACCCAGTAGTGGAGTAAAACCCAAGGTTATTATCAATCGAAAGGTGCAAGCAGGGGAGCCAGAACAAAGTATACCGAGCAATGGATCAAAACCCAAGATTATTATCAATCGAAACGTGCAAGCAGAGGAGCCAGAAAACAGTATACAGAGCAGTGGATTAAAACCCAAGGCTATTATAATTCGAAAGGCACAGGCAGAGGAGCCAGAAAACAGTATACTGAGCAGTGGATCAAGGCCCAGGTGGATTATCAAAAGAAAGGTGCATGCAGATGAGCCAGAAAGCAGTATACCAAGCAGTGGATCAAAATCCAAGTGGATTATCGGTCGAAAGGTGCATGCAGATGAGCCAGGAAACACTGTACCAGGCAGTAGATCAAAACCAAGGTGATTATCAATCGAAAGGTGCAAGCAGCTGAGGAGCCATCAGGGGGTATATCCAGCAATGAACTGAAAAGGAAACTTATAGTAACTCTCAAGGGAAAGGTGCAAGGCCAGCAACAGAACCCAAATGAAGCTTCAAGGATGAAGGATCATCGTGTGTTGTGCAAAATTTGTAATGTGCACTTCCCTGGTGAGATTGACTTGGCATCTCATCTCAGTGGAAGGAAGCATGAGGAAAATGTGCTAGAACAACACAAGGCAAGTAGTGGTCTAAGGATGAATGGTCCCCCTCTGTGGTGCAAGATTTGTGATGTAGGCTGCTGTACTGAGTTTGACATGGTATCGCATCGTAATGGAATGAGGCACTTGCATCGTTTATTGACCGGAATGTAGGGGTTGTGTACAGATAATGTTGATTGCTTGCATTCGTGCTCATGTATTTTGTAATTGTTTTCTCATTTGTAGGAAACTTAGAGATGACCCTGCATGCATTTAGAGGTGGTTGGATTTTACTACTGTGTTGTCTAGCAGTGAAAATTCGAATTAACTAGTTGTGAACGTGTGGCCCCAAGTTGTGAGTGCTGAACAAGGTATTAAATATTGGTCATTTTGGAAATATCGGTAGTCCCAAAATGTGGAAATTTCAATGGACATATCGAGAAAATATCGATAGCAGGAAAAATTAGATAAAAAGAATGAAAATTGTTAGAAAAATATGGAAATTTTGAATAAAACTTTGAGACATGTTTACTTAACCCTAAACCCTCGACTGTTCACTGGGTAACTCATTTCAACTTCTGGTGGCTAGGCTGCATTTGCAAGGGAAAATTGTTTAAGAGAGATACGTTCGCTTGTTTGCGTATTCGAGCTTATCGCCGGAGAAGACATTTTACTGAAAGTTCACATATTTAGATGTTATTATTACATCTTTGTGTTGGATGCTTTGTTAGGCCTTCTAGGCCTTCTAGGCCTTCTTGTTGTAAAAAATAAAATAAAATAAAATAAAGTTTCTTTTATTCTCTACCCCCTTTTTTTTTCTTTTTTCTTTTTTAAAAATTTCACCATCATGCCTCTTTCGATATAGGCCCAATTTTGAGTTTGCACTATAAATGCAGCTCACCTTTTTTTTTTACATATAGTTGGATCCAGCAACTCAATAGGCCAGCCAAGTATGCAAAGCCTTGACCACTGTTTTCAAAACATTTACACATATTACCATTGTACAGTCAATCCTCTAAATTTTATTAATTACTGCAATCAATAAATTAATATCACATTTCTACAATTAATCTCAATTTATCAAATACTTTCAACCAGTGAATACCTTATGGTAAGGTATATGTCTTTGGGTGGTTTGATTTACTTGCTTTGCAGGTTTGTGTATACCTCCTTCATAGGTAATTTCATATCATATGTCTCCTCCATAGGTAATTAACATTCATATCTATACCTCCTCCATAGATAAATAGCATTCATACGTATACCTCCTCCATAGGTAATTTACCTATCCTTACCTAATTAATATTGATGTATATTCCTAGTCCATAGATAATTATACCTCCAATGGATTGTAAAAAGAAAAAGAAGGAAGAAGAAAGAAGAAGATGAACAAGATGAAGAAGAAAGATTATAGGGATTTTTTTTTTTTTTTTTTTTTTGTATCAGCGCATTTTTCAAAATTAAAATGTATAGACAAGAAAATATTTTATAAATTCAAATCATAATTAACTAAAAGGTCAAATATAGTAATTATTGGCCTAAAATTAATTTCTTACCCATTCATGAATTGCAATTAGAATCAATAGTTGTATTAATTAGCTAATTATTATGATATAAATCAATCTTTCCCGATTTAAATCATAAGGGCATAATTAGAACATGAAAATAAATTTAAAAAGAAAAAATATATATGATTACATCATAAAATTAGAAAAAGAATGTAATATAATGTAATCCTATATTGCACCCAAATTCTATTATAAGAATTGGACTTATACCGAATTATTTAAAAAAATTATGCCTTGTTTGGCAATGGTTTAGTACTAGCCTCAATCTGGTCATAATGCAATATACCAAGACCATTGTTGTGGTCAAAATTCAAACAAAAACATACTTGTAAAGTCGCTTGGCACAGCTTTGTCTTTCGATGTCCACAATGAGTCCAGTCCCAGTTTTCTACAACCCTACAAGCTCTTCCTCTTTCATGTTAAGTGCTTGTGGTTGGCAGAGCCTTCATAACTCCCAGCGTACTTCACTTTGGCTGAGATGATACAACTAAATGCAGAATAAAACAAAGCTCAGATATGATCCTTTGGCATCTGCTCTGCATTCAAGAGAAAAGCAGAAAAATATAGATAGACATACCAAATTCTGGTTTTGCAGAATAAATTTTCATGATAATTTACAGGTCCAACACATAACTGGACGTGAGTTTTCTAACGCTGAAGGGCGAAAATCCAAATTGTGTCCCCCTATCACAAAATCATTTCACTATGACATTCAAATAGAAATTCAAAAAATCCCTGGAAATTGGACTGAATTGTAATCTTTATAATGAAATATTGATATCAATAATTGTTAAATGCATCTTACATCTCCAAGCTCACATTGGCAGAGAAATAAACCATATGCTGCATGTACTATCCTGCAATTCTGATAATAGGCTAAAATATATATTATGTTTGTCCTTCTACGCTTACTCTTTATTTCCTATATATAAAACTTTGCCCAATTTTTTGTTCTTTTCAATTCATGTTATAAGAGTGGTCACCGAAAAAAAAAAGACTGAAAAAGCATTGTAACTCAAAAATGAAAGAGGCAAAGCGCACGAAATAGCTACTTGACAAGCTTTTGTTTTGTGCAGAGGGCGCCAAAGACATTTCTGGACAAATATGCAGAGCATCTATCGTATCAAATACACCTTAAGCTCCCAAGTGGTTCAGAAGATGTAATGGCAAGGTTTGGTTTGAAAAGGGTTGGCCAGAGTTCTTTGAGTTTTACTCTCTCAAAAAAGGCAACTGTTTTTCCGGTATGAAGATGTAATTTTAAAGCTGCCTGCAACGAGTTTGTCTCAAGCCACCCATTCTTCAAAGTCACTTCGGGGTCATCCCTTAGGAAGGTAAGGGTCATTGACAACAGACAATTATACAACTTCATTTGGTTCAAACATTAATTTATAAATACTCCATGCAGGACTTTATTCAATACTAATATGATCTATGTTATGCAGCATCTTCCAGTTAGTTTCCGGAAGCATTTCACTACAATGAACCAAATCATGAGGCTTTGTCACTACGCTACACACACTACAACCCACACCACACAATCAAATTCAAATTCACAAAATGTATGAGCAAAATTGCACAAATTACCTCACTCCATAGAAACTTTGGCACCAACTTCCTTCATCTTCGCCACAATCGAATCCGCCTCCTCCTTCGTAACTCCCTTCTTCAACAGGGTAGGCGCCTTCTCCACCAAGTCCTTGGCCTCCTTCAGCCCCAAACTCGTAAACGTCCTCACCTCCTTAATCACTTTGATCTTCGCAGCAGCATCAAAAGAATCGAGCTTTACATCAAAGGCCGTCTTCTCCACCTTTTCCTCGCCTTTAGCCGCCGCCGGACCACCCTTGCCGGCCCCTTTCAAGCCGCCAAATCCCATCCCTGGCATCATCATCGCCATCACCGGCATCTCCTTTATGCCCAATTTCTCCCTCAGAACCTCCGTGAGGTCCGAGACTTCAAGCAAAGTCAGGCCCGAGATCTCATCCGCGATCGCCGACACCGTCTCGGACGGAGGTGGCCTTTGCTCCGGTGCATCGGTGGTGTAATTGCACACGAAATGCGAACATATCCGGGGCTTTGATTGGAGACAGGATAGAAGATTAGGGCTTTGGGGGTTTAGGGTTTTGTGAATGCAAGAAAAATGTGGGGAAATGAACCGTAAATATCTCATTTTGTTGGGCCTAGGTGTGATTTCAGGCAATTGAGGATGTTATCCGGGCATTGTGGTCGTGATTAGGTTTAACATTAGCTTCGTGCATCCGTGGCTTCTATAGCTCAGAAGAGAGTGACTGGTATGGCGCGAGAGGTTGCAGGATAAACCCTATACGGGGACGGAGGCTTAAGTTGGGCTCCACCAAGGTCTGTGAAACTCAGACAAAAATTGATGATGGGTCCAAATCCATTTCTTGGCCCTAGAACCTCCCTGAGCCCAAACGTTTTTGGGAAATTCTATTTACAATACACCCAACAAGTTAATCAGAACACCCAACACCTGATTTTTAATATTATAGCATGTTCACATATTAGACTGCATGTTTATTATATTAAGGAAATTTGGAAAACTAACTTTTTAGTAGCACACTAAAGACTTTAGTTTCTTTCTTAATTTTTTTAAAAATTTAGAGATATAGTCACTTGAGGTTCTGCTCGAACCATTTCGAGAACGCTCGAATGATGCTCAAATTCCTTTGCATGTCATATGCATTATTGGTTTTTCTGTGATGCATTGTAGTCTTATGGCATGTATTCATTAGAGAAGATTACTTTAGGTTCAAAGAAAGCAACAACCCTGCATACGCTATAGACTATAGTCCTTGCCTTAAAAGAAGCAGCACAAACAACACCTTACATAGCTAAGTAATGTTTTAACGTTACCACCACCAATAATGGAGCATCTTAAGGGTAAAGAGGATTTTGTAATTAGAAAAATTCCTATGATTGTCTTTTGGTCATGCTACTGAGAACTTCACTTCGTTTCTCCATTATTATTTTAATTCTTTGATGGGAACGTGAAATTTTTTTTATGATTAAAGGATCACTGATGGAATGTCGATAGATAAAGCCTTGAACACTGATTTGTACCCATAACTCGTTGTTGTTTTGAAGAAAACACTTAGTTGAGTCAAAAATAACGTGGCAATTTGAGATAATACTAAACGTAACTTTAGCTTTGTGATTAGCATTGTTATTCCTTTTATTATTCAATAAGTTTTGAGGTGTCTCTCATTATTACATTACATTGCAAAAAATAAATAAATAAACAAACAAAGATGTAGATTGTTGATGATGTGAACTAAAATCGGAACTTTTAAAGATTGTTGAAGAAGAAGAAAAAAATTGTACAATTTCCATGGAAACACAACAAGCACTAATTGCATCACTGCATGTCCACAACATAATGGCCACATCAAGCTTTTCAATCAGAATTTATTTTGGAAAAGCAGAAAAACACACTACTACATGAACTTTTTGGATGGTGATGAAAACTGTTCACTTTAATAAAAAGTTTTTGCATTCTTGCTTTATCAATTTCCTTGGTGTTCAATGTGTTTAATTCCTTAGCCAAATCAAAAAATAAAATAAAATAAAATAAATAACAATCTAGCCACAGCATGTGAAAGCTTTGGGATAGAAACAATCTTAAACTCTTGTAAATCTTGGTATGCACATAGAAATCAAAGCAAAATTTGTCTCTTCCAGCTTTCAGAGTTGCAAAGTCTGTTATATATGAATGGTAACCCTAAAGAAGAAGACAGGAAAAGAAGGGTAACTCAAAACTGAAAGAGGCAAAGAGCATTTAAGCAAAGTCTGGTTTGCCTTTTGCATGCTGACATATTACTGGATGGTCAGGCCTTGCTAGCTTAAAAGCACATCTTGGTGAAAATTTCTCAAAAAGGCAAAAGCATGGTGGCATATATTAGGTGCTCTAGCTAGTTTAGCACATTTTGGTGAAAACTTTCTGCTTTCTGCTTTAAAAAAAAGCATCTCTTCATCAGTTTTGTAGGCTTGAATCTGCAAATCCTGAACGTAGCCTTCATATTCATATGGCTACAGCCGTATTCTGACTCCCCAAAAAGCTGTTTGGATAATACACAAACATTTAAATCCCTCTACCTGTATAGGAAAATCTTCAATACTCCCCATCCCAATTTAGATCTCTCCCTCCAAGCTTTTCAGCTTTAATGTCAAGTGCTTGTGGTTGGCAGAGCCTTCATAAAAACGAAGTGAAGCCGTAGCTGCCTCCTACATTGGCTTTATCTTGAAGAAGACACATCTTAAAGTTTTCAAGTGCTACCTACAATGGCTGCTTTTCCTCACCAGAAAATTGATCTTCAAGGTCCAAAGTTTCGTGCTACAACTCCCCATTTTTTTAAGATGATCGCAGACGAGATTTCTGGAAACAAAAGACTTGTAAGCAAGCCCAACTCTCTCTTCAACTAAATACGTACATGCTCTGCAGCACAGAATACTTGTATGCTATCGATGTTCTTGGTTGCTGACTAGTCACTACTTAGTTCTGGCGTTTTACTCTTATCCAATCTTAGAAAAAGTATTATGAGAAACATAGTTTTTTTTCTCTCTCTCTTCTCTCCTACTCTCCTCACCTTCCCCTATACATACACTGCCCATCATAGTTATTTTATGGGCCACCAAGAAATTACAACTCTTATTTTTGCCTAGTTTGACAGATAGTAAGTGTTCGTGTTTCTTCTGTCCAAAATCAGAACTCATTTTTGCTCATTGTTTGAATTATATATATATTCTTTTTCCATTTTAAATTGGTGCCTCACTAAGTTTTTGAAAAAGGGTCTGGGAGTGCAATTAGACTTGAAACAAGACCCCCAATGTAGAGAGTGCAAATAGACTAATTTAGATGACACGCCAAATTCTTGTTTTGCCTAATTTTGAAATCTTGGTACTGACTTTTCTAAGGTCTAGGGTGCAAATCTAAATTGTGCACCTCTATCACAAAAAAAAAATTCACTATTACATTCAAATAGGAACTCGAAAAAGCTCTGGAAATCGAACCGAATTGTGGTCTTTGTAACGAAATATTGTTATCTATATTTGTTAATTGCATCTTACATATCCAAGCTCACATTGGCAGAGAAATAAAGCATATGCTGCATTTACTATCCTGCAATTTAGTTCTTTTCAATTGGTGTTATATAAGAACGGTCACCCAAAAAAAGAAGACAGAAAAAGCATTGTAACTCAAAACTGAAGGAGGCAAAGCGCATGAAATAGCTGCTTGACAAGCTTTTGTTTTGTGCAGAGGGTGCCAAAGACATTTCTGGACAAATGTGGTGAGCATCTATCAGATCAAATACACCTTAAACTCCCATGTGGTTCAGAATGGAAAATCAAACTCAGAAGATGTAATGGTGAGGTCTGGTTGGGAAAGGGTTGGCCAGAGTTCTCTGAGTTTTACTCTCTCAAAAAAGGCAACTCCTTACTTTTCCGGTATGAAGGGAACTCAAAATTCAACGTTTTGATATTTGATGAAAGCGGCACAGAGATGGATTATCCCATAACTATAACCCTGATTGAAGAAACTGATGAAGAAGTAAGTCTGTTGAAAGTTTGGAGTATTTTCCAGCCTTCCCAAAAACGAAGCACAAAACTGATCCTTTGCTATCTCCTCTGCCTCAAGAGAAAAGCAGAACAAATCCTCATTCTTCATCAAGGCCGTCATCTTCATCTTCATCTAAAAGGGTTCATGTTGAAGCTGCCAATGAGTTCGTCTCAAGCCACCCATTCTTCAAAGTCACTTTGCGGAAACACCTTGGGATGGTAAGGGTCATTGACAACAAATAATTATACAACTTCGTTTGGTTATTCAATACTAATATTATCTATGTTATGCAGAATATTCCAGCTAGTTTTCGGAAGCATTTCACTACAGTGGAGAACCAAATCGTGAGGCTTTGGGTCGGAGATAGATCGTGGACTGTGAAACTGATTTTTCATCGTAACAACGATCAATTAAGTGCTGGCTGGAGAGCATTTTTAAAGGAAAATTTGTTGAAAAAAAGGAGATGTTTGCATCTTTGAGCTTATCGACACGAACAACGTTGCACTGGTAGTAAGCATTTTTAGATGCTGATTGCGAGGGATACCATTTTATTCTTGATTTCTTTTTTCTTTTTAATTTGATCCGTAAAAGATGATTTTCCAATGTAGCTGTTTGAATTATTTAAACCTCTTTTTAATTTCCTATAAAAGTATTTTTAAGTATAACATGTACCGTTAGCGACAAATTATCATAAAATAGTCTTCGTTGAAATTTTATTAATCTAGTAATTTTCTCCTCTTCTAGAAGCATGAAAGTTTCTACTACACTACCCGAAAAACATGATGATTGAACCCAAAAAATAGATAATCAAACATTCGTCAATTAAATAAAGAGAAAAACTACAAAATTCATTTGAACAAACCTTGCCTCAATATGGTAATGTGGTTAATGAATCACATAAAGAAAGTTGTTTTCCACCATGCTATGTCTTTCACGTGTACTTTGCTTACATTCTTTTTGTCTGTCATTTCCTTTTTCTCTCTTTGTTTCCCTCATGCATCTCTTCATTTGGCTCCCCCTATGTTTTTTATTCAGTGCCTAGCCAAAAGCAGCCTCAAGAAGTCAAAGTTTAAACCAATGCAAATTCACTCACTTGTTCAAATAAAATGAAATACAAGAATTTCAACTAGGGCAGTATATAAAATGAAGATCATACGCGCGAAATACATAATTTAAGGACAATAAATCAGCACTTAAATTATTATAAATGTGCGATCTATCGAGTTATCATGATGAATCATAGCAACGGACATGTTATGCGTCAACTTTTCATCCAACAAATGTATATCCCTTTCCAAAAGTCGGGATTTGTTGTATGCATTAGCTCTAGAATCACTACATTTATTCGAGTAGCATATACTGTCAAAGAAACTATAACTGATTTAATAAATGAATAACTTAATCTTTGAGACAAACATATGGCGTCGACACTACGCCAGAAAAATAACCTTGAGAGTTGAGTGACTGCAACAGGCACAATAGTCGTACATATCAAGTGACAAACACTTCAAAATAGACACTGCAGATAGCCTCTCCCTCCCTTAAAACTTTTTTGAAACATAAAAACAAAGGACAATGGGAGACGCCCATCCATTTCCAGAAGTTCGCGTTGAGGCTACATTGATGATGTTGCTCGGTAGATTCTTCAATTTCTAAAGTTTTTTTTTAAGCAAGCCTATGTTCACTTATGTTTTTTTAGTAAACACTGTTTGTTTCGATTTTTTTTTTTTTTTTTTTTTTTTGGACTCAATTTGCGAATATCTTTCCAGTTGTAGTGAAACTTTACCTTTTAAGGTTTGATCGCAAACTTGACCCCGCTGTACGGACAAGTCTTGCTTCTTCACAAGGTCTTCTCCAAGTCTTTCAAATTCCAATTTCAAAGCTGAGGACGACGACAAGGAAACCATACAAAGAAGCTCAAGCTCAAGATGGGCTTTGTGGGTCTCGTTCAATTTTCCCTTCAATGCTTTGATGTTCTTGCATGGTATGCTTCTCTCTAAGAGAATGAAAATCTTGGCACAATTGAGTTGAGGAAATGTTTCTCAGAATACAATATAATTTTTCATCATTTCATGTTGTTTGTGATTTTTTTTTTTTTTTTTTTTTTTGCAGGCCTCTACTTTCTCTAGTGTATCCTCTGTAAGCCTCTCTTCCCCCACACACATTTTTATTTTGTTTTGAAGAAACTCTGTTTTCATCCTTGTAGAGTCCACTTTAGCATCTTTCACTTTGCTCTTGTGCATAATCTTGAATCTGGGTATTTTTCTATTTCTTTGCCAAAGGAGAGTAATTTTTCGATATTACAATTAATGAAAATGATGATTTGGATAATAATTTTATTTTTTATTGATTTGATACAATGATGATGGTTTCCTTGATGTTTATTTTATTTTTTTGACAGATGTTGTTCCATTAGGGCGATTGAGGCCAATTCTGTTTCAGATTCTCAGAAGTTGAATACTTATTGGGTTGTCTTCTCATTGATTCTGCTATTTGAACATGCATTTATGAAGCTCCTAAAATGGTAATGCTGTTGTTTATTTTATTGCATTTGCTTTTTCTGGTTTCCAAATAAATGAATAGAAAAGAATACAAAAGTTGGAACCTTGCATATTTTAGGCCACAGAAGCTTTAACAGAACTTTCAGCCAAGTTATTAGGAAAGCCTGTCTGGAATGAGTTTGAGTGAGGTGGTGAGTTTGAAACGGAGATGTCGAAATAAAATTGTACAAGGAATCTCAAAGATTTTCTAGCCTTCACTAGAATCACAAGGAGAGCAGAAATTTTCACAATGTGGCTGTTGTTCTCAGTAGCTATGGAATTTTCAGAGGTGAATTTGTGTGGCATATCAATTCATTGTGGTTTATTGAGACAAAACAGAGTCTCATAAAGAATTTTGAAGTTACTTTTTAGGACGGTTGTGATATATTGTTCATGTTCTCAGATATGTGGTAGCTTTCTGGTAATACATTCACAATTATATGGAGACGCATTTGGTCGTAAAACCACATTTTAAAAACTAACAGATATGAAAACATGCCTAAATCATAGGTTATTTGAAATTGTTCTCGTTGCTCTTTTCGAATTCAATTTAAACATATGAAATGGATGTAATTTATTCGTTCAGCTTCAGACTTCTTGTTCCAGAAAATGCCACATACCACATCTATGTACATAGTTCCACGGAATTTTTACACAGAAACTTTTAGTTTTTTTTCTTTTTAAATGAAAATGAAATCTATCGAGTTCCCAAGTTAGATATCACTTAGGTCCTTTCGGGCATAGTGCTGACATTTGTTTCAACTTTTCATTGTTTAATGATCATGAGGAGCTATAAAATTTGTTTCATCTATTTGTGTTCCTTGTTTTTCCATTTCTGTACCTGTCAGGCTCCCACTGTGGCCATACTTTAGGCTAATCATTGTCTTCTGGTTGGTGATACCTCATTTCGGTGGTGCATTTTATGTCTATAAACACCTTATCTGTCCATGCCTCTCCACGGACCTCAAAATTGTTGTCAACTGGTTCAACAAGCAAAAGAAATCCTCGTTTAACAGCGACAATGTTTTTACCGAGGTGGAGAGATATGCACAGGAGAAAGGACCTGAGGCTCTAGAAAAAGTTGCTGCTTCCAAAGTAAGTATGTTGAATTTGGTGAAGAAAATATCTTGTTTCTTGTTATGCCTACAGTTGTATAAATGCTTTAACTGTGGAAAAACACATTCTATGGAATCGTTGTCAGAGATAGACTAATAATGCTTTTTTGCTTCAGTCTGAGAGAACAAAGTCAAATCCCGATGCGAAAGAGTTCAAAGCAGTTTCATCTCTGGAGAACAGAGAGGTACACTGTGTGAGATCCCTGATGCAACACCTACAATTTTCATAACACTTTTCTATACACTCCAGTAATTTGTAGTTGATGTCTTTTGTTAGATGAAATCCAAGAACTGTGATCCTTGCAATAACCCTTGAATTTTGGCTTTCTCTGATTACTTCTTATGACTGAGAATTTCATTTTGATTTTGAATTATGCTTGATTTAAAGAGAAAATATTGTGAAATTAAGTTTGCATTTGCAATATAAGTTAGAGCCTGATTTATTAATTTGATGAGCTAACCTTTAACTCCCTTGGTCTTCTTCACAGATTCCAAATTTATCCAGAAAGCCTAATGTTGCATAGAAGGATATTAAATCAATGCAGATGATTCTGAATAAAAGAAGCCTAATGTTCCTCAGAAAATATATGCGAACATTTTCTCAAAATGCTTTCGTTGACTTTTTAAAACTCGTTGTGTTTGTCAAAACAAATTGGGAGGTTTTACTTTACTTTTTTTCTTTCTTTTTAACATTTTGTACATGCTCATTTCCGTTTTTGCAACAGAATTTCGTATGCATTTGCAGGTTAGTCAGGCAGAGCCTAATCTCACTGGAACTGAAAACAGCAGATTTCCCAGTACGGATATTAAAGAAAAGGCCATTGGGATTGCATCAGAAGGAGGAATTTTGAACATTCCACCTTCAGAGAAGGTTCAGGAGTGGACAAGTGCAGTCAGTCAGGTAACGACCCAAAGTGATACAACTTTTAACTCCTACCCGGACGGTAAAATACACGAGGCTGTATATGAGAAACTGAAAATAGAGAACAAAGCTGAAGCTAAGCTCACTCAGATGAAAAATGGTACATTTGCGACCATGGAGACTCAAGAAAAAGTTGTTGAGGTTGTTACAAGTAGAGAAGTTATTGAGTCTGCCCTACAAGTCCAGAAAGAGTGGACTTGTGCTCTCTGTCAGCTAACAACTCAAAGTGAAGCAACTTTGAACTCCCACCTCCAAGGCAGAAAACACAAGGCAGCATGTGTGGCACTGAAAGCAAAGAGCCAGCCATTTGCGCCAAAAATTGCCCCGGCTTCAACTGCAAAGGAATCTAATCAACCTAACAAAGAGCGAGGAAACAGGACGACGAGCAGTGCATCAAAACAAAAAGTTATTGTAGATGAAAAGGTGCAAAGCCAGAAAAATAGCATTCCAACTTCAAGGACAAAGACTTCTGATAAATCTAGAAAGGAGCCAGCAGAAGGTGCATCCATCAATGGAGGCCAACAACGAAATCGGAATGAGGTTCCAAGCAAGAAGGATTATCGTATTTGGTGCAAAATTTGTAATGTGCACTGCCCTGGTGAGATTGACTTGGCATCTCATATCAGTGGAAGGAAGCATGAGGAAAATGTGCTACAACAACAACAGAAGGCAAATAGTGTTCCAAGAATGAATGGTCCCCCTCTGTGGTGCAAGATTTGTAATGTGGGCTGCTATACTGAGTTGGACATGGTATCTCATCGTAATGGAAGGAGGCACTTGGATCTTGAATCGACTGGAATGTAGGGGTTGTGGACAGATAATGTTGGTTCCTGGCATTACTCATAAAGATACTGTGGGGAAAAAAAAACAATCATGCTCATGTATTTTCTAATTGTTTTCTCCTTTGTAGGAAACTTAGGAGATGGCCTATTTGCATTTAGAGGTAGCTGGATTTTACTACTGTCTTGTCAAGCCAGTGAAAATTCAAATAAACTAGTTGTGAACGTGTGGCCACAACAAGTTGTGAATTTTGAAGAATAGGGTTGACAGTGACACAAACACGATCTCTTCTGACTTGTTAAAGTACTTCATCATAAACATTTTGTTGAAATTCTTTACACCATGATGTCGGATTGTGGAAAAAAGTATAGAATCAAATCCTTATTAGGCCTCTATTTCAACTTTCTATTGCAACATTTTTTGATCATCAATGAAGTTGTTATTTGACTGAAAACATTAATTGAGCTCAAGCTTCAACTTTTGATTGAATGCTCAAACTTCACCTCACTAAAGGACTCCCAAAGTAATAGAAAAAAAAAAAAAGCACCAAATGTGGAATACGTGCAAATATAGAAGGGAAAAAACCTTGGCATTGATTTATTGTAATGTTCAGACAGGTTTCAAGAAAGGGAAATGTTTGTGAACATGACACCAGTGGCCAACCGGTCGACCCAATTCAAGATCCAGCTACGAAATTTTTTATTTAATTGCCACAACTTAAACATACACTATTGGAGTTTGGAGCTGAAATTACTGCGCCTACTAGCTCCATACTTTTCCTCGTTAAGAGATTTATATTGTACTTATTCCAATTACCAGAATCATAGAGCTCAGTATTATTGTTATTGTTTTACCTCCCATGGGTAATTTGCATGCATGGTCTTCCATGGACATGATACCTGATTCTTAAGCTCCTACTTCGAAATCACATTATAGCTGATTCTTAAGCTCCTACTTCGAAATCAATCTATAATTTCCTGTCACTGGTGACCACAGCAATAGACCACTATCCTACCTACCATTGGAAGCTAATGGGACATATATTTGAATGATGCATCACCAACATAATGAATGTGCAATTTGTTGAGTTATCATGAATTAACATGGCAACGAGCAGATTCTGCGTTGACTTTTTATCCAATAAACCCTTCCAAAAGTTAGGTTGTGTTGCGTTAACGCTAGAATCATTGTTGTTATGTAAATAGTAGATACTATCAAGCAAACTATATCTAATTTAATAAGTTTTCGCATTTCACATTCTGAACTGTTGGCATGACTTGACTTGCACACCAAGATTCTCGTATTGGTTGTAATTTATTTACTTTTCTATTTTTGCTTTCCTACTGTAAATAGAGTTAGGGTTATAGTTTAACTTAGCTTCTAAGGTTACTTAGCCTCCAAGGCGTTGATGTACTCAAGGTCTAAAATATCGGGAGTTTCGGAAATATCGGTGGTCCAAAAACCAGGGATATATCGATGGAAATATCGAGAAAATATCGATATCGATAAAAATTGAATAAAAATCACGGAAATTGTGAGAAAAACTTGGAAATTTTTATTGAAACTTTAGAGGATGTTTACTTAGTCAATTGTCTATTATTTTATCACAAAAAATTGGAAGGAAATGCATGGCATGGTGGGTTTGAGTGATTTAAGTTGATTATGCAGCGACCTGACAAACACTGTGACTTTAGAAAATATGTAGTAATTAGTGAAAAAAAATTAAACACACCATAATTTTTTAGTTATAATAATTTACCTCAATATATTACACTTGATACATATGATAAAATACATGAGCTTAACCAAAAAAACGATATCGATATTTAATACACTGGATGTACTATATGTGTCTCTTGCAAAGAGAATAATACATTGAAAATTGCGACAATTATTCTTCCATTCATATTTACAAATGCATGGCTTAATTTTTAAGACAATCATATGACGATTGGCCGACATCGACACCCTGGGAGAAAAAAGACCTTGAGGGTCGAGAGCCTACACCAAGCACAATAGTCTTACGTGTCAAGTGACAAACGCTTCAAATTTGACAATGGGAAACACACTTATCCCTTTTCACAAGTTGGCATTGGGAGGTTAACTACACTAATGTTGCTTGGTAGATTCTTCCATTACGAAGTTACTGTTTTTAAGCTTATGTGGGAGTACAAATAATAGTTTAACAAAACTACAGGGATGGTGGTTTCTCACACACGAAGGCGGATCTACACTCCAACCTAGTGCAGATGGAGGATGTGTATCTCGCAGATTTTCTCATTGTCTACATTGAGAATAGTCAAACAATATAGGTAGAATATTTTTCAGGTTATATTTCATTCTCCAAAAGAATGTATTTATAGTACAAGGATGTAACCCTAGTAGAGTCAAACTAGGAAACAAGATAAAAACCTAATTACACAATATCTATATAAAAAGGAAAGAAATATAATCCTAATAAACTAGGAAATAAATATCCTAATTAAGCTAGGATCTCGCTAACACTCCCCCTCAAGTTGGAGCAAAGCTGTCACACATGCCCAACTTTTCAAGCGAGTTGAGAAAGACCATAGTAGACACAGCTTTCGTAAAAACATCTGCCAGTTGATACTCGGATGATATAAACAGAAAAGAAATAATTTCAGCATCCAACTTCTCTTTAACAAAATGTCGATAACCTCCACGTGCTTTGTACGATCATGTTGCATAGGGTTATGCGCAATTGCAATTGCAGCTTTATTATCACAATACTAATCCATGGGTTTCTGGGGTACAAACCCAAGATCTCTCAACAATATTCTCAACCATAGTAACTCGCACACACCTTGAGCCATCCTACGGTACTCGGCCTCGGCACTAGACTTAGACACCACTTTTTTTCTTTTTACTCCTCCAAGTAACAAGATTACCACCAACAAATGTGAAATACCCAGACGTAGAACGTCTATCAATGATTGAACCAGCTCAATCAGCATCCGTATACCCTTTGACATCTGTATGACCATACTTGCAAAACATTAACCCCTTTCCAGGAGTTACTTTCAGATACCTCAATATGCGCATCACAGCACCCATATGATCTTCACTAAGAGAATGCATAAACTGACTCACTACATTCACTGCATATGCAATATCAGGACGTATATGAGATAAATAAATCAATTTCCCCATAAGTCGTTGATAACACTCTTTATCTGTAGGACTTGATCAAGATACAACCCCAACTTATGATTCTGTTCACTAGGGGTATCAATTGGTTTACAATCTAACATTCCAGTCTCTGCAAGTAAATCCAAAATATACTTTCTTTGAGACAGAAAGATACCATGTTTAGATCTAGCAACTTCAATCCCAAGAAAGTACTTCAAATCACCCAATGACTTCATCTCAAACTCAGAAGCCACATACTTCTGAAAATTTTGCATTTCTGCCTGATCATCTCCAGTCACAATTATATTATCAACATAAATAATTAAAGCTGTCAATTTACCTTTATGACGTTTTAGAAACGAAGTATGGTTTGAGTTACTCTGCACATACCCAAATTTCTTCATAGATGCTTCAAATCTCCCAAACCACGCTCTTGGAGACTGCTTCAATCCATATAAAGACTTCCGCAGCTTACACACAACACCCTCCTTAGAGGTTACAGGAATACCAGGAGGGAGATCCATGTAAATCTCCTCCTTGAGGTCACCATGTAGAAACACATTTTTGACATCGAATTGTAATAAAGGCCAGTCGCAGTTAGGAGCCAGGGACAATAGTACACGCATAGTATTGAGCTTTGCCATTGGAGCAAAGGTCTCCAAATAATCCACTCCATAAGTCTGAGTATAACCCTTTGCTACCAATCTAGCCTTGTAACGATCAATGGAACCATCAACTTTATGCTTCAAAGTAAACACCCATCTGCATCCAACAGCTTTCTTCCCTCGTGGCAAAGGAACTAAATCCCATGTTTCATTCTTGTTCAAGGCATCCATTTCAACATTCATGGCATCCATCCATTTGGGGTTAGATAAAGCATCCTGCAGCTTAGTTGACACACATACACTAGATAATTGACACAAATATGATGCATATGACTTAGACAAACGATGAGTTGACACATAATGGCTAATGAGATATTTAGACTTGGCATGTATATCAGGAGAATATTTTATTTTAAGTTTCCCACGAGTGGTTCGTGGGGATAACTGATAAGCTGACACAGATATATCATTAGAAATTACCTTATTTGATTCACTATCACGAGCCGATTAGGGCACTGGCGGGGCAGATGGGGGTATTGCATTGAACTCATCCATACAAGAATAACTGTAATTATTTTCAGATACAAGCAACTGGTCACTTGCTTCAGTGTGACCGGTCGTTTCGACATCGAGAGCACCTGCTTCATGTCCAGATATGGGTGACTGGTCGAGTTCCAAAGGGCGATCAGTCATTTCTTCACAGGGACCATAAGTTTCATCATCAGATATGGGCAACCGGTCACTTGCTTCAATGCGACAGATCGTTTCCTTCCCGAGAGCAGTATCTTCAAACACATCATTCTCCAATCCAAGACTCTCCAATTCACTCCCCCTCTCCCCCTAAATTGGAGAGGAGGGAGAGACATAATAGGGCGCTTCTTCATGAAAAGTCATGTCCAAAGTAACATGCACCTTCTGGGTAGCTGGATGATAGCACTTATAACCTTTATGAGTAGAAGAGTAACCAATAAAGACACATCGCAGAGCACAATGATCAAGTTTACTCCGTTGATGAGAGTAGACATGAACATAGGCAACACACACCCAAAAATTTTAGGGGGCAACTTGGAGACTGAGACAGAGGAAACATGGTCACCAAGCACATCATGTGGAGTCTTAAAATCAAGAACCCTGCTAGGAGTACGATTAATCATATAAGCAGCAGATAAAACAGCATGCTCCCAAAGATGATGGGGAACAGACATGTCCAACATAAGAGAGCGGGCAACTTCAAGTAACTGACGATTCTTGAGTTCAGACACACCATTCTGCTGAGGAGTAAATGGGGTTGTCGTTTGGTGAATAATACGTTGAGCACGGAAGAAAGATGTCAAAGTGTTATTCACATATTCGCCTCCGTTATCAGTTTGGAATATTTTGACCCGAGCATGAAACTGAGTAGACACCATAGTACAGAACTCTGGAAGTATGGAAGCAACATCATGTTTATTTTTCAGCAAGAAAACCCAAGTTAGTCGGGTACAATCATCAATAAATGTGACGAACTAACGAAATCCGTTCGAAGTAACGCGAGCCGGACCCTCCACATCGGAATGCACTAAATCAAAAGGCTTTGCAGCTTTACTGTCACTCAAAGAAAACACAGTGCGATGACTTTTGGCCAAAATACATGTCTCACATTTAAAACTGGACTCATCACAAGAGCGGAATAAAGATGGAAACAAATGCTTAAGGTAACCAAATGACGGGTGTCCCAAGCGACGATGCTATAACCAAATTTGTTGTTTATCTTTGACACTGCAACGTTGAATAATATTAACGACACGATCACGAACTGGTGCAGAAGGCAATGTCAAATAATGTAACCCCCTATCTGTTTACCATACCCAATCGTCTCGTGAGTCTTGAGATCCTGAAAAGAGCAATGCGTAGGATAGAAAGTAGCAAAAGCATTAAGAGTATCAAGTAATAGACTAACAGATAACAAGTTACAATGGATATTGGGAACTAGTAATGCACGAGACAAGGACAGAGTAAGAGTGAGAGAGATTGTACCCTCACCAGTAATTGGAGAGGGCAAGCCATTAGCACTAGTTGTGTATGGGTCACAAGTGTTACTAGACAACTCATCAAAAAATTTAGCATTATAAGTTATATGATCAGAAACACCAGTGTCAATTATCCAAGTATTGGAGCCAGTACCTAGAATAGAATCAGAAACACACAAATTTACAGAGGCAGCAGCAATAACACAAATAATGGATTTATCACTTATAATTGCAGCAGAAATTCAACAGATCATGGCATAGTACACAGCGGAACACAGCAAAGGCACAAATAACGGCAGATGCACGAAGACAGCAGAGTACACAGCGGAACACAGTGAAGGCACAAATACGGCAGATGCACGAAGACAGCAGAGTACACAGCGGAACACAGCAAAGGCACAAATACGACAGATGCACGAAGACAGGAATGGCACGAACATAGTAGAGGCACGAACACGACAACACAACACACAAACCCAGGAGGGCATACACGGCACAGGTAGAGAAATATATATATATATATATATATGTATGGGGATAAAGCACGGGTGGGCACAACACATAGGTCATCATAAAAGTTGGCTCTGATGTCAAGTCAAACAATATTGGTAGAATATTTTTCAGGTTATATTTCATTCTCCGAAAGAAGGTATTTATAGTACAAGGATGTAACCCTAGTAGAGTCAAACTATGAAACAAGATAAAAACCTAATTACACAATATCTGTATAAAAAGGAAAGAAATATAATCATAATAAACTAGGAAATAAATATTCTAATTAAGCTAGGATCTCGCTAACAAGAAGAGCTTTATGTTAATATTAATTCAGATTCAATAATCAAATATTTTGATACACTCAAAGAGAGAAGGGTTCCACTTCACTAGGTAAGCTCTTTAAATTTTTTTGCAATCGACCATATTTTTTTGAAGTTGGACAATGTTTGTAATTTGGTATTTATTTATATTTTATACTTCTTCGTATTATATTTGCTTGTAATGTGGGCTTGTTTGATTTATAAAATTTTATTCACATTTTTGTTTCAAGAGAAAAAATACTTATAATATATTTCTTGTATATAAAAAAAATTTAGCCTACCCTTATAAAAATTCCTGGATCAGCCATTGCTCACATATACAATACCAAGATGCCAGAGGGTTTCGAACTTGAGACCGCTATTTTACAAGTTAAGATCATTTTCCACTATATCAGACCCCATCGGCATTTTTAAGCTTATGTTCACTTATGTTTTTTTTTAGTAAACAAAACACATCTTTTGTTTTTTTAATAGCTAAAATTACAAAAATACACATGCCACGTCAGCACAGTTAACAGTGGGTGGGCATCGAGGTCGGAAAATCGAAACATCGAGCCAGACCAGATGAAAAAAAAGGGGGAAAAAATTGGTTGACTAAAAAAGTCAACAAACCGACATCAAACCGGACCAGACTGATTCCAACTGGTTCTAGTTCCAATTTCACACCTTACCAAATCGAACTGGACTAGACCAGTTGTGTATATTTTTAATTTTTTTACAAAATTATTTAAATTCAATGTTACATTTTTTAATCTCATAACTAATATTTTCCCAAGTTCAACTTCAGAAAATCTCCATTTTCTACGCTCAATATCTCTCTTTGTATGAAATTGGATAATTTGTAAATTTTCAAGCCCAAAAATTAAAATTTTAGTTGGAATATGTATAAAAATAATAATAATCCGGTCCAAAACTAAAAAAAATTGGAAATCAGATAAGAACTGGTTCAAACCAAATCAGTCAGTTTCAAATTTTTTTTATATACTAAAACTAGACCGATTAAATAGTTCCGTATCCGATTTCAATTTGATGTGAAAATCAGACCGAACCAGACCACATCCACTCCTAGTTTTGTTGATGGAAATTGACAAAAGTAATAAAGTGAGAAAATTTCAGTATTTTTAGAGATTTTGATGATTAAATGAGCAAATTTCAGTTTTAAAAAATAATGTGAGATCGAGCGCCCTGTTTCAGGGATAAAACAGTAATTAAATCTTTTTTTACTCATTTTGCAAACGCGGCTGCTGGCGTTTCATTTTTTTATATTTTATATTTTATATTTTTCCTTTTTCTTTTCGGACGACTGACTTTCCAGTGGCATGGAAAACTTTACCTTTATTATAAACTAAACTCTGGACAAAAGTTCCACGCTGTACGGACAAGTCTTGCTTCTTCACAAGGTTTTCTTCTCCAGGTCATTCAAATTCCGATTTCAAAGCTGAGGACGACAACGACAAGGAAACCATACAAAGAAGCTGAAGTTCAAGATGGGCTTTGTGGGTTTTGTTGCATTTTTACTTCGATGCTTTGATGTTCTTGCGTGGTATGCTTTTTTCTAAGAGAATGAAAATCTTGGTACAGTTGAGTTGAGCAAATGTTCTTGTTCATCATTTCATGTTGTTTGTGATTCTTTTTCTGCAGGCCTCTACTTGCTCTGGTGTATCCTTTGTAAGCCTCTCTGCCCCCACACACATTTTTATTTTATTTTGAAGAAACTGTGTTTTCATCCTACTAGTGTTTTTTTCTTGGGACAAATCCTACTAGTGTTCACTTTAGCATCTATGGAAATGGGTTTTCCTTTTTTTTTTCTTTCTGTTTCTTTTGTCTACCAAAATGAAAGTAATTTTTCGATATTGCATTTTATGATGATGATGCTTTTGATAATGATTTTATTTTTTACTAATGTTGATACTGTGTTGATTGTTTTTTGATAGATGTTGTTCCATTAGGGCGATTGAGGCCAATTCTGTTTCAGATTCTGTGAAGTTGAATACTTATTGGGTTGTCTTCTCATTGATTCTGCTATTAGAACGTGCATCTATGAAGCTCCTAAAATGGTAATTCTGTTGTTTAGTTTATTGCATTTGCTTTTTCTGGTTTCCAAATAAATGAATACAAAAGTTGAAACCTTGCATATTTTAGGCAACAGAAGCTTTTAACTGAAGTTTCAGCCAAGTTACTATGAAAGCCCTTCTGGAATGTGAGTTTCCCCCAAATTTTGCCCAATTAATTTGGTTGTCCATAATATTTGTTTCTTAGTACATAGAAGGGAAACAAATGGAGAAGCCGTAATAAAATTGAAAAAGGAATTTCAAAGATTTCCTAGCCTTCACTATAATCAAAAGGAGAGCAGAAATTTTCACAATCTGGCTGTTCTCAAAAGCCAGAATCTTGTGGCTAGTATGGAATTTTCAGAAGTGAATTTGTGTGGCATATCCATTCATTGTGGTATTATTGAGACAAAACAGTCTCATAAATAATTTTGAAGTTACCTTTTAAGATGGTTGTGATCTATTATGTGGTAGCTTTCTGGTAATACATTCACAATTATATGGTCACATTTGGTGGTAAAACACACTTTTTATATACAATCGTTTTACCTATATGAAAGCATGCCTAAAGAATAGGATTATTTAAAATTCTTCTCATTGCTTTTTTCTAATTCAATTCAAACTTATGAAATGGTTGTAATTTATTCGTTCAGCTTCAGAATTTTTGTTCCGGCAAATGCCACATATCAAATCTAGAGAGTTAGATATCAGTTAATTCCTTTTGGGCATAGTGCTGACATTTGTTTTAACTTTTCATTGTTCAATGATCGTGAGGAGCTATAAAATTTGTTTCAATGTTTCTTAATTTTCCATTGCTGTACCTGTCAGGCTCCCTCTGTGGCCATATATTAGGCTCATGATCGTCTTCTGTATGGTGATACCTCATTTCGATGGAGCTTTTTATGTCTATAAACACCTAATCTGTCCATGCCTGTCCATGGACCTCCAAATTGTTATCAACTGGTTCAACAAGCGGAAGAAATCCTCGTTCAGCAGAGACAATTTTCTTGCCGAGGTGGAGAGATATGTGAAGGAGAATGGAACTGAAGCTCTGGAAAAAATTGTTGCTTCCAAAGTAAGTAGTTCGAACTTGGTGAAGAAAATATGTTGTTGTATCATAGGAATAAATTAGTTTTTAGAATATGCCTAGAGGTGTGTGCACTAGTATAAATGCTTTGACCTGTGGAAAAACATATTCTAGAGAATCGTTGTCAGAGATGGACTAATAATACTTTTTTCCTTCAGTCTGAGAGAACAAAGTCAAATCCCGATGAGAAAGAGTTGAAAGCAGTTTCATCTCTGGAGAAGAAAGAGGTACACTGTGTGAGATCCCTGATGCAACTCATACAATTTTCATTACACGTTCTATACACCCCAGTGGTTTGTAGTTGATGTCTTTTCATAGATGAAATTTTAAAACTGTGATCGTTGCAATAACCCCTGAATTCTGGGTTTCTCTGTTTACTTCTTCTGACTAGGTTTTGTTGAAGAATATTAAGTCCCATATCGGAAACTTGACTAAATAAAATACAAAATATAATGAATGGTTCTAGTACTAATAATACCGAGGCCTTTTGTGATAAAACCCCACATCTACTGGGCTTTGTAGGTGGTTAAGTTGGGGACAATATCGGTGTTGTTAGTAGTGGGCCACTAGCCCGTCTCTCTGAATTTAACAGGTTTCTCTGTCTACTTCTTCTGACTCAGAATTTCATTTTGATTTTGAACTATGCTTGATTTAAAGAGAGAATAGAATTTTGTATGCTATGAAGACTGGATGCGGTAAAACAATTTTCTTTTGGACCTCATCTTCATTGCATTTGCAGGTTAGTCAGGCAGAGCCTAATCTCACTGGAACTGAAAACAGCAGATTTCCCAGTATGGATATTGAAGAAAAAGCCATTGGGGTTGCATCAGAGAGAGGAGTTCTGAACACTCCACCTTCAAAGAACGTTGAGGAGTGGACAAGTGCATTCAGTCAGGTAACAACCCAAAGTGGTACAACTTTTAACTCCCACCCGGACGGTAAAATACACAAGGCTGTATATGAGAAACTGAAAATAGAGAACCAGGCTGAAGCTAAGCTCACTCAAACGGAAAACGGTACATTTGCGGTCATCGAGACTAAAGAAAAATCAGTTGAGGTTGCAACAGGTAGAGAAGTTCTTGAGTCTTCCCAAAATGTCCAGAAAGAGTGGACTTGTGCTCTCTGTCAGCTAACAACTCAAAGTGAAGCAACTTTAAACTCCCACCTCCAAGGCAGAAAACACAAGGTGGCATGTGAGGCATTGAAAGCAAAGAGCTGGCCATTTGCGCCGAAAATTCCCCCGGAGTCAAAGGAATCTCATCAACGCAAAGAGGAGGAGCCAGGAAAGCGGCCAACAAGCAGTGCATCAAAACAAAAAGTTATTATAGATGAAAAGGCGCAAAGTCAGAAAAATAGCATTCCAGCTTCAGGGACAAAGACTTCTTATAAATCTAAAGAGGAGCCAGCAGAAGTTGCATCCATCAATGGAAGCCAACAAGGAAACCCGATTGAAGTTCCAAGCATGAAGGATTTAACTCTATCGTGCAATGTTTGTAATGTGCACTGCCCCAATGAGATTGTCATGGCATCGCATCTCAATGGCAGAAAACACCAGAAAAAGATGCAACAACGACAACAGAACCCAAATTAAGTTCTAAGGAAGAATGAGTTTTTGTGGAACATAAATCGGCACCATCACACCACAACCCACTAAACTCGTTTTACATGAATTCAAAGCAATAAATTGTTGCCAACTGGGTCAGTCCAATGGAATTGAGTTGAAGACCAATGGTCTCAGGTTCCTATGGCACCGGAGTAGTGTGTATTAGAAATCTTCTTTCCCCTTATAATTCCAATTATAGCTTGTATTCGGGAAAAAAAAAACCTATAAAATATTTTAACAATCAATGGACCTCTTTTATGCCATATTCCAGATTGTTTTCTATCATGTTTCACTTATAATTTTTAATTGGTTTCTTCTGGATGCTAGTTGACAATGACATTAGCAATTTCAGGTTGTCTCAATACTCGCCCCGTAGAGAGCTAGTCTTGTTCTCATTTTTAATATTTTTCTTTTGCTTTTTCGAAACAACTCGACTTTTAGATTCATCTGCCGACAGCGTCACTATGAATCATACAGGTCTACTGAAGTGAAAAAAAACTTACATGCAACGTTTTCCTATCCTGATTAATAACGCCATGACACGTAAAAAAATTATTTTATTTGTCATTATATTATTGTTCGGAAATAGCACAAGGTAGAAATGATACTATTTTCCCTGGGGGAATGTTTGGTTTGGATGAATATTAATTCAATTCTTCATCAACTTTTAAAAATTATTTAGTTAACATTTTGGTGAAACTCCTTACAGTAATTCGTTAAGCCAAATTTCGTCTTTTGACTGCGTTCCGGAATGAGTATGACCAGTTGGACCATTCATTCCCTCATCTGGCCATAATTTAACTAAGTGTGCTAGTTCACCTCTTTTTAATGAGTACAATTTCTTGCTTAAACATATGTTTTGCCGTATCGAAACCCCCACCTCACAAAAGGAACTACCACAGTAAAAAGAAAAACGAGAGCCTCGAAACGAAGAAACCAAATGCGGAAGAAAGCACAAAATATAACAGGAAGACAACCTTGACATTGATTTATTGTATTGTTCAGATGAGTTCCAGAAAGGGACATGTATGTTTGTAATCACGGTAACTATGCCTTCTGAGAAGTTGGCATCGCGAGATTAACTACACCGCTGCCGGGTAAATTCTTCCACTGCTGAGTTACTGTTTTGATCTGGGTGAAAAAGTTAACACCAGCCTTACCTGTAATGCATACAAAAACTCTTGATAATTTACCAGAACGAAATAATTCATTCTATACAACCATCGTTTGAACAATAACTACTCAAAAACAGATTGCTACCATCATAAAAAGAGTTGAGTAACAGGTGGAAGAGATATTTTACCATAGAAATTCAGATCGCCTGCAAAAGATGCCTTGTTGCCAGTAAAAGAGAAAAATGGCAAGGGAACTGGAATAGGAACGTTGATTCCAACCTATTTCATACTCAAAACAAGTTAGAGAGTGATATAAAGTGTATCTTTATTTGCCATATTATCTTGCAAATTCAGCAGCAGCAGATGCTCAAAAGACTTAGTTTACCTGTCCAGCCTCTATCTCAGTCTGAAATTTCCTTGCAGCTACCCCAGATGTAGTAAAAATAGAAGCTCCATTGCCATATCTGTTATAAAAATAAAAATAAAAAATACTCATGTAAACCGCATAAAATATCTCTTCAAAACTAATGCTATTTAAGGCAACAAGAGAAGCAATAATTAGTACTTGTTTCTGTTAACAAAGCTTATTGCCTCTTCTAAGCTGTCAGCCTGACATTAAGAAGAACAAAGGATGTGTTAACAACCTCCATACCACGCAAGGAGAAAGATGACAGGCAAAGAAACAGGAATTCAGTCAATCAACATACCTCCAAGCAAAGAAGAACCGGACCAAAAATTTCTTCCTGCACAAAAGAAGGCAGAAAATAATCAAGTTCCTTCCAACATAAAGATTCAATTGATTTTCATCCTTAGAAATTTCAGTCCATATCAACATAAACAAACAAATACAAGGTGCTGAATCTCTTGGTATCCTACCAAATATGTGCCTAAGACCTTGGGTCTGTTTAATGGAAAGGCAACCCCTACTGGGTAGCCAACAACCACCATCTGTTTTGAAAATATAATGGAAAATTTGAAAGGGAAAGAGACTAAAAATCTGAAGGAAAAAAAAAAAAAAAGATACCTTGTGGCACTCCATGTCAGCTGTAACATTTGATAAGATCGTGGGGCCAATGAAATTTCCATGCTCATATCCTGGAACCTGTTTGTTACCAATGATGAATAAGTAGATAAGTGACCAGTTTCTCTTTAGAAAAACTGAGTCTGGCAAGCACACTAACTATCTAATATAACATAGAGAGGGGAGAGACTTATCATTAAAATGTCAAAACTATTTTGTGCTAGCAAGTTAGCAATAAGTGGGAAGCATCAAAATATAAAACGCTACCGCTATATTTCTGCCATCAAGCAATAGCTTTGCACCACTTTCAACACCAGACTGGATTAATTTGCATATCCGTTCCTTTGCCTGTGAACGAATCCAGTAAAAATTCATTAACAGAAACTAAAGAGTGAAGCCAATGTCAACCACATGAGCATGCACTTTAACAACTAATATGTTATTTCGTTAGTCATTCATGTAAATGTGGATAATTTATAGAAAGAAGACTTAAACAATGTCACTCTTTGGTAACCTAATTGGTATTCTGGGAACGGGAGGAAAAAGGAAAAAAAGACTTTTAAAGTGCTTACTTGTTTGCTAATTACGGGACCAAGGTCAGCATCAGGTTCTGTTCCAGCACTTACTTTCAGAGCTTTGGCAGCTTCCACAAGTTTGTTCTCCCTGGAAGAGTTTTATAGTTAAAATCTAATGTCAGTCTTCAAACTCAATTTTCTTTTTCTTTTTCTTTTTTAAAAATTTTAAAAACGCCTAGATTACATGGAAATAACAAGATATCTGGGACACCAATGATTGAGAAAAAATACAAAACAAAACAAAAAACTTCAACGACAGAATGTAGGTCACTTCTTAAAACATTCCATAGAACTGATACTTATTTTACTAAGCATTAATAGATACTAATAAGGTGGGTACAGAATTGAATTCATTTACCCTAAAATAGATAACAAAGAATTGGAACTTAATCATGTTCATTTCCTAGTCTGCTTTTACATTGTGTTTTTTAATAAATTTAAAAGAAGCTTTCAGGAGGATAAGACTTGTCACAACAGGGATGGTTAACACGCATAATTCAGATACTGCAAATGTCTAAAGCCATTTTCCTAAGTGAGGAAAGTGTAATGTTTTTATTTTGAATCTACATGAAGGTTAGATAAGGTTCTACTAAAACCTTATCTTGGATATGTTTTTTTAGAGGAGTCTTCTAGGAAACAGAATAAGGGTGAATATTGGTTTTTGGTCTTCTCAAGCACCACTTAACTCTTTTTGGAGAAGCCTTTTAGAACATAGAACATTGCCAGAGCAGCAAGTGGAGATTGATTTGAAAAGGTAAGGACATCGAAGGTCAATAACTTTGGTAACACTCCGAAGGTAAGTTTAAAACTTTCAACCTTCAAAGAAAAGGATACGCGAATGTGGAAGGCATAATAAACCTTAATGAAACTAAACATATGGAAAAAAAAAAACATAGTACCATGACTTTGAACCTCCAACAAAGACAACTGTGCTGAGTGCCATGCACCGTTGTCCTGCAGCACCAAAGCCAGCAGCAACTAAAGCATTCATAGTAGCATCAGCACTTGCATCAGGCATGACAATTGCATGGTTTTTTGCCCCCATATTAGACTGGAAAAGTAGTTACCCAGGTAACCAATTCATTTCACTTTCAACTGGCACAAAGGTATGAAAGCCACCATTTGGCTCATAAGAGAAACAGTTAAATACAAAGCGGACTTACCTGAACACGTTTCCCTTTTGCTGATGCTCTTGAATATATGTGCATGCCAGCCTTTGTGATGTAAACATAAAAACATTGTGTAAGAGTATAGCTAGACCAACTGATACATCACAATAAAATTGCAAAAAGAAGAAGAATTTTTCCTTTCAAAAAATTAAATATGATAAGAGCATGCTCCTTTGTACCAGAAACATAGCGGTTGACATGCAAACTTATAGGTCTGAACAAAAGTTCACAACCAAGGTAAGAATAGAAATATTAAACCCGATATATTTATTCTGTAAGTCAACAAACAATTGTTGGAACAAATTAAAGGTGTCAGAACAGAAACCAACAAATTAATCACTCAAAGCAACATTCGAATTTGTCTTGCTAAAAAAATGTCTGGAAAAATAATTTCAAAAGAGAAAACTTAAATTGTTATCATACTTCTAACTCTAAGCAACTTTACATCCTAAAGTAAACATATTGGGGTCTACTTTGACACTAAAATCGCTTCCACAAACAAACTATGAGTTCATAAGAAATTCTCAGTGACGTGATATGGCTATCAACTGAATTGAAGACTTTATGTAGGGGTGGTGAGTACAACATGAAAACCACAATAGTTAGCTACATATTGGAATAACAATCGAGTTCAGGTATTTTTAATTTCTTTTTGGGACTGAAAATAAATTGAAACACGCATAACGGTCCAGAATGTTAAGACTACAAGGACTATTAGTGTTGTTAACTTAACGTTCCAGATTAAGATGATAAAACTATACATAAAAGTACATACAGAAATTGGAATATGGATGTAATCACTGTGAGAAAACTTACAGTATTAGAACCCACAAATGATACAGCTTTTATATCCTCGTCATCACAAATTGCATTGACAATATCCTGCCACAATGTAATATACATTCAGGGAAACCGATTCCAGTAGAGGTACCAAACTTCTGATATGAAAGCTTCCAAAAAATTCAAAAGTTGTCTTTGGAAAAATCATTGCAAATATAAACACAACTGTACAACATATGGTATACAGCACTGTTGGGATTTACAGGTGCAAAACTCTTAGCTTCTCTTGCTCACAATTTTTCATGCAACCAAACTACATTTACATTTCTAAGATATATATACAGGGTTTAGAAATAATAAGTTATCAATGAAAGAAGCAGCGAAGCTTTCTTTCACAGGGAAGGACATCACGAGTCATCTGCTTCACTGTTAACATCTGGGGCCCACAATAATGATTTACACAAAAAACTACAGCCCCAAGCAAGTGAAAAAATTGGCTTCTTTTTGTGGATCCTTCTACTTTATTCTCACCAATGACCCATGAGATGGCAAATATATCCAAAATACATATATATAAAAATTTCAACATCTTCGGAGTAAATATCAATCAAAATCCTACATGAATCGTCGAGAGCATCTGGCCATCTAGTTAGGCACAACTTAGACAATAAGGTATAGTAGGGCTAATAAAAGTAGTTTGAGAACAATCATACATTGGTTCCATGAACAATATTTAAGACACCATCAGGCAGACCAGCCTCCATTGCTAACTCTGCCAGAATTACAGAAGCCCCTGCTCAAAAGAAAATATAACAGATCCCTTTTTAAATAAAAGCATGGAGATTAAAGTGTATCCATGCACGCATGAACTGACCTAACATAGATGTAAAAGAAAATTTAGAATGCACAATGACCATCCTGTAACCAGCGTACATGCAATGAAGAAAAAAAAAGTAACAAGTCAGACAATCAAGATGACCTCCAAGGGGATCTATCAATATATGACTGATGATTTCCCAAGATCCTTGCATCTGATATATTTTAGCAAAGTTACCCTATTTATGCTATTTAAGCACAGTGCAGAAATTAAGCGTTTCGAAATATCAACCTTCAAGTTTCCTGAAGATCAAAGTTCTTGTTATAAATTCAACAAGTTCAAACAGAAACAACATCTACAGTCTCAAAAAAAACTATAACGATCTATCATCAAATATATGAAATATAGATTGATATATGATAACACAAACATCAGGGTGCAAATAAATTTTTTAATGAACTTTTTCTTGCTTCTATGGTTTTATGAAACAAGAACTTGAGCGAGGTAATGCTCCAGGACTAGATACACGAGTTCTAAGTAAATCATAATCACCTGGATCTTTTTCTGATGGCTTTAAGACAAAGGTATTCCCACAAGTAACTGCAAGTGGGAACATCTGCAATAAAATCAGGAAAGGATTAGAAACCGTTGATGTTTTCATTTTCTTTATTTGAAGGAATGGAAAGTCAATGAAGTACCATTTAAGAAATAAATTTATAAATACAATTTTAAAAAAACCCTGGTGTTTGTGTGCTTGTGAGAAGCAACTATAAAGACAGAGATAGAAGGATTCATTGCTCGATCAGATGCATTATTACAGTTTCAGCATGCTTAAGCATTTAGATGATTGGTGAATATACAATGTTTAAATAAAATTTTAACAAGAAACCAAAATGAGGTGAGAAATATAGTAAGGATAAATCATGTATATGAAAAGGAAAGGAAAAACTGATGGTCATTTCAATTCAATCATGTCACAGGGGAAGAAGATAGTAAGCTCACCCATAAGGGAATCATTGCCGGAAAGTTGAAGGGACAAATACCAGCACAAACACCAAGCGGCTCTCTAATACTGTATGTGTCAATTCCATTTGATACGTTAGAAACATACTCCCCCATTTGCAGAGTTGCTGTACCACAAGCATGCTCCACCACCTCTGAATAAGAAACCAATAAATTCTCAGAGCTTCAACATCACCCACTGAACTCCGTAATTATCCTGCAGAGAATCTTATTCACAACAAAGTACAAACACTGACCTAGCCCACGAAATACATCTCCATGTGCATCCTTCAATGTCTTTCCCTGTTCAGTGGTAATATTCAAGGCAAGCTTATCCTGAAAACAGAATAAAGAGATTTGTATTACTCAACCAACTGTACCCTTATTTAAATGTACAGAGAAAGACTATTTCAAAGTTCAAACCCAGCGCACTTACAATGTCTCTCCGAATAAGCTCTTGGAGCTTGAACATGACACGTTGACGGGCCGTAACTGGTGTGTGGCGCCATGATTGAAAAGCCTGCTTTGCTGCAGACACTGCAGCTTTAAACTCTTCATTTGTGGTCAAAGGAACTTGTGAAACAACTTCTTGTGTTGCCTATGACCAAGTTTTAAATACAAGATAACAACCATGAATTCTGTAAAGTTAACAACAAGAGAGAAGAAAAGAAGAACTGAAGCATATGATGCACTTACAGGGTTGATAACATCAATGGACGCAGATGATTGTGATTTAACAAAACTACCTCCAATTAGATTGGGAACGCTCTGATACAACAAAACCACTTAAAATTAGATTAAATGAGAATTCTCCAATCTGAACTTTCCTCCACTTGAAATTGGTAGTTAAATCAAAAGTTGAACCCCTGAAAAGAAAATAAATAAAATCCCAACAGCTGCTTCCATTTCATTTCTCTTCATCTTTTCGTTTTTAGACTATTTTCTCAACAGCCAAACAAATCATGATAACCGGAGTCTACTCAGTAACAGTAACCATGAACCCACTTGAATACAAACAAATCATGTACTCGTCAAAATAAAAAATACATAGTCAAAACTACAAGCTACATGTGTGCGAATGATACATCATTTTCCCGAGAAAGAGTTCATTTTTCCTAGGAAACAAACAGGAGCTAAGCCAGTCTAAGATTGATTACCGGAGGGCTACCCTGCTTGGAAGACGGCTCGGCAGCTGTGGAGAAGTGAGAGCTTCTGAGAGCAAAGATCGCAGGCCTCAAAGCCTTCAAATTTCTCACTGCAACACAACAATATTAATACGTTGCAATCAAATTTCAAATCTTTTTTATCAAAATCATCTTTGTTTTAACTTGTATACCTCTTTGAATTGAAAGCTGCAACATTTTTTTCTTTTTCCTTGTTTTTTCGTTTCGCTCAATTTGATGAAAAGTGTCACTGACTTGGAAGCTTTTATCAGTTGGCGAGAAACAGCCACCCTTGATGACTGAGTAACTGCAGTGTATCAATCTCTTCGTATGTTATCCGACGGCTAAGATTTTTGCTGACCCACCTGGGCCCACCTGTCGATTGGAGGGACTTTCTGATTAAAAATTTAATTGCTGACTATGAAGCACGATGTATATGCATACACCAAGTTTTCATGTTAATCCACTCAGGAGAGTGTTTTCTTTTATATTTTTTTAGATTAAGTACATTTCATACCCTTGAGGTGTGGCCATATCAAATTCTATATATACTAAAATCTAATGCAAATGCAACTAAACACTGTAGTTAAGCACAGTAAAATTACGAAAATGCCTCTATTTAAAACTGTAGAGCTGTTGGTTTTTCACTGTTTAAATCTGGAGGGTTCCACTGTTTTACAGAACCACCTTTTTTTCCACCGAATTGCTTGCCTTTTTCATTTCCATTCTTCTCATCTTCCTCTGCTCTTCCAAAGTGCTCACTTTCCAGCTCCCTTGAGTTTTATTAGGAAAGGGATTAAATCTTACAGATTCGCTGAGGCATTTCCAGCGTTGTTATTCTTAATTTTTTTTACTCAATTGTCAATTAATTTTTCTACTTAATTGTCAATTAATTTTTCTGACTTCTCTGTTCTCCCACCAAAGCAATATATCACCACTGGTCTGAGAAAAACAGAGTGTAGTTTGTGAGAGATGATGCAAAGCCCATTAAATTGGTGACACAAACCAAACTTACAGCTAACATTGGTGACATAAACAGATCAGTCAAAGCATAAAAACCAAGTTTTTTCACAAAAACAAGAGCAGAGAATTTATTTCTGAAAACGAAATCCATCAAGCACACACCTCTAATTTGAAGCCTCTTCCACTGTCACTGATCAAATGGGTTTTACCGGCTAATCTCCTTAAACAAAGTACCGTGTGTTGAGCTAGAGACTGGTATAGCTGGTGGACAGGAAGGGCTCTGCCCAAAGAAGAAGATTTCCTTCAAATGGTAGACAACCATGAAATAGGCTATTCCATATTTGGCCAGCAACCATGCCTCAGCTCAACAAACCCAATTAGAAAGAAAGAGATTTTATAGAGAGAAGTGAAGTGCATGGGTCTCTCTGTTTATGTGTGCCTCTGTGTGTGTTTGTGTGTGTGTGTGTGTGTGTGTGTGTGAGAGAGAGAGAGAGAGAGAGAGAGAGAGAGAGAGAGAGAGGCGTGTAAGAGACTTTTGAGTCTTGTTTTTGTGCACACAATATAGAGTGAGCTGGAGAGATGGGTCAAGAGGTGATGAGTACGACAACATTGTACTTTTCTTTTGTTGGGTCTAAATCATTATACTATTCTTTTTTAGTTGTGTTTATGTCGTAGCCAAAAGTTACCTTATTCTTCTCTCATTAAAATTCCATAAAATGCTTGAACAAAACCAATCAGGTTTCAACAAAATAGAAATTGGCAATGATTTTATCTTAACCTCTATTGGTTTTCTTTGGGGTTCTCAGGAAACATTTCACTTGATTTCTTGACTTGGTGGGCTTGATTGATTATGAGTTTTGAGTCAAATATGCTCACTGTGCATATCTGTTTAACTAGGCTTGATATTAATATATGCATATTGTTTGATCGTTATAGAATTCAGTTAATTCTTTGATATAATAATAGATATTTGTAATTGTGAAGCTGTTTACACAAAACTAAATTTATGTTGGTGTTAAAAATATAAGCAGGATTTCATATAGTGATGAAAATTTTGTCATCTTTTTGTCATCCTATGATAACCTATATTTCTCTAAAAATGTGATTCGATCCAAATATAATTCAATTATTTGTTTATTTCACAACTTGAATACACCAAAAAGCAAGGGACTAGACATTTGCATTCTGCTGTCATTTTCGAGGTATAAAAACCCCTCTAATTCATTGTTTTTTTAAATTGAGCATTATTAGTCATGTTAGTCAATTGATTTTAAGTATTTTGTAAGATTTTATATTTTATTTTCATCGATTATGCTTGCATACAAGTTATTTAGAAGTAATCCTTATTTTGTTGATTGATACAAGTTGGATATGCTTTATTGCTAAAAAATTTCTCCTCTTTTAAATATTTTCCCTTTGATGTTCTCATTGAACATTTTATCTAAATCATTAATCTGGTGAACTTGGTTGATTATAAATTTTGAGTTCAATGTCTCAATTGTACATATGGATTTAACAAGGCTTTATATTAATATATATATATATATATATATACTGTTTAATCATTATGAACCGAAGTTGGTTGTCTGATAAAATAATAGATATCTAGAATTGTTATATTATATTTTATTCTTCTGCAGCTGTGTCTTTCTACAAATATATTTTGATCGAATAAAAATTAGTATCGTTGCTTTGTAATCATGATACAGTGATATAAAAAATTTCGTACTATGTACTTTCTTTATAATATGTATGCATGTATGTAGATACACACACATATCCGATCCAAATATAATTCAATCATTTGTTTATTTCACAGTTTGGATACACCAAAAAGTAAGGGACTAGACATTTGGATTCTGCTATCATTTTCGAGGTATAAAAACTCTTCCAATTCATTGTTTTCTAACATTAACCAATATTAGTCATCTTAATCACTTGATTTTAATCATTTTGTAAGATTTTTTATTTTATTTTCATCGATTGTGCTTGCATACAAGTTATTTACAAGTAATCTTTATTTTGTTGATTGATACAAGTTCAATATGCTTTGATGCTAAAATTTTCCCCTTTTTTTAAATATTTTCCCCTTGATGTTCTCATTAAGCATTTTATTTAAATTATTAATCTGGTGAGCGTGGTTGATTATAAATTTTCAATTAAATGTCTCAACTATACATATCGGTTTAACAAGGCTTTATATTAATACATATATACTGTTTAATCATTATGAAACGAAGTTGGTTGTTTGATAAAATAACAGAGATTTAATTGATGTATAAAATTAAATACTTTTTCTTTATCAATTTAATTATTTGGATTTGAACCTATTAACAAAAACTATTCTTCTACTTATGTATTTTAGGTTGTTGCTATCATCTTGCTTTTGCATATGTGTTGCTACAAGTGCTTAACAAATTCTCTCATTACAGGTCAGTATTTTCTAACTTTTCAAAAAAACTGTGCATATCATGTATAACTAATTGATTAGCAAATATTATATCATTGGAAGATTTTCATTTATATAATTCTATCATCATATTTCTACATTTATTTTGCATTCTTAGAATTTAAATGTTATTAATAATGTGAAATATTACTTATATATATATATATGTTTTTTTTTCTAGATATCAATTTGTTTTTGGGAAATTGAAATCTTCGTTGATAATGTCGAAGAGAACTAGAAATACCATGAGAAAACAAATCATGCAAGAACCTCATAATCTCATCATTTCAAATGATATACAAGTCCCAAATAAAAATGTTTCTCATATTAATGATAAACATCCAAGCGAGAAAATTCCCATCAACAGTGATCAAAACATTTCTCAAGCTGATAACAAAAGACAAAAATGTGTTGAAAGTACATCATCTATCAATGTGAATACAGTTGAAACAGCAATAGATGAAAATTGAATTTCATCGTTTTAATCAAATGAGTAAAGGTCAAGCGATCTTTCAAAGAAATAGGCAAGGTGGGTGTTTCCCTTTCCTTCAAAATTTTCTACTAAACTTGAACTACATTGTTCTATTACTAATAACCTACATTTATGTTTTCTATTCTCTCCATTCTACACCCCTATAGGAATAATCCAAGAATATGCAGATTTTGGAGAGAAGAATCATAAGTGCATTTATTGTGGTGCACTTTTTTGATTACAAGAATCCATTAAACAAAGATCAAAAAACAATGAGCCTCTCTTTACTCTTTGTTGCCAACAAGAAAAATTAAACTTCAAAGTCCAAAACCAACACCTTGTTTTTTAGAAAATTTGCTTGATCCTAATAAAGGGAAAAAAAGTGTATTATTTAGAGAAAATATCAGGGTTTACAATTCTATGTTTGCATTTACTTCAATGGGAGCCAAAATTGATAAATCAACTAACAATGGATCAAGCCCTTATGTTTTCAAAATCAGTGGTCAAGTTCATCATTTAATGGGTTCTTTACTACCTCCTGAGGGTCAATGTCCTAAATTTGCCCAACTTTATATATATATGATACCCATAATGAGGTTATGAATCGGCTTGATGCAGTTAATTGTAATCAAAAAAATGAAAAGCTAGATCAAAACATTGTGGGAGGTTTAATTCAAATGTTTGATCAAACAAATGAATTGGTTAAACTTTTTCGAACAATTAGAGATAAATTTGAAAAAGGTTCTTCCTCCTCTAAAGATCACATTGTTAGGCAGGCAATCCAATGATAGCAAACAATATGAACAACCAACATATGATGAAATTGGTGGTTTAATAGTGGGAGATATAGGCCTTTTTTATTCAAATAGAGATATTATAATAGAATTTAAAAGTGGAGAGTTAAAACGTGTGACAAAATTAAATTCAAAATTCATGTCTTTACAACATCCTCTTCTTTTTCCTTTTGGTGAAGATGGGTATACACCTGACTTAAAATGGCATTGTACAAGCCATGAATCTAAACGAAGAAGAATTCCTATGAGAGCTTTCATAGCTTATCAAATCCAAGAAAGAGTGTTTCAATTCGATACATTATTAAAAGGTGGAAGATTGTTCCAACAATTTTTAGTAGACACTTATGCAGCACTTGAAGAAGATCGATTAGATTATATTAGGAAAAATCAAAAAAATTTAAGAAGTGAGGTTTATAAAGGCATTTATGATGCAATTTCAAAGGGTGATAATGATGCTGATAACATACGTCAAAGAGTGATATTGCCTAGCTCATATACTGGAAGTGCTAGATACATGCTTAACAATTATCACGATGCTATGGCAATTTGTAGACAATATGGAAATCCTGATTTATTTATAACTTTCACCTGCAATGTTAGATGGCCCGAAATTGTAAGAGAGTTTAATACAAAACCTGGATACAAACTAGAAGATCACCCTGATATAGTTTCAAGATTATTTAAAATAAAACTTGATGATATGATCAATTATATCAAATCAAGAGAACCTTTTGGAGAAATCGAAGCAGGTAAATTTTAAAAACACACCATTTATACTACTCTCCATTTTTATCATTTTATTAAATAATAAAACTAAGTAAGAATTTTTTTTCCCTTTTTTCACCCAATCAACACAGATGTTTGTACTGTCGAATTCCAAAAAAGAGGATTGCCACATGCTCACATGTTGATCTGGTTAAAACAAAATTATAAATGTTATTCAGCAGTTGACATAGATTCTATCATTTCTTCTGAATTACCAGACAAAACTGTAAATTATGATCTTTATGATATTGTGGCTCAATTTATGATCCATGGTCCATGTGGACAAATAAATCATCATTCTCCATGTATGCGAGAAGGAAAATGTTCTAATCTTTTCCCAAACAATATAAAAGCGAAACAATTTTTGAAACAAATGGTTACCCTGTATACAAACGCCGTGACGACCCAACAAAATTTGTGATAAAAAATGGAATACAAATTGATAATAGTTTTGTAGTACCTTACAATTCTAAATTACTGCATAGATACAATGCTCATATAAATGTTGAATCCTGTTGTCAATCAATGCTTATAAAATATCTTTTCAAATATATAAACAAAGATTCAGATAGAGCTAGAGTAGTTTTCCAAGAGAACCAACAAGATGAAATACTAGCCTATCTAAATTGTAGATACATATCTCCATATGAAGCTGTTTGGAGATTGTTTCAATATCCTATTCATTTTAGAAAACTCTCAGTTGAACGATTACCAATACATTTACCTTTAGAATAAAATATTATTTTCAATGATGATCAATCACTTCAATCAATTGTTAACCGAAAAAATATTGAATATACCATGTTAACAAGTTGGTTTGAAGCTAATAAAACTTTTCATGTAGCACGAACATTAACGTATGCAGAATTTCCTTCAAAATTTGTGTGGAATTCTCGCACTAAGATGTGGAAACCTAGAAAAAAAAAAAAAAGGATCCCTTGGTAGAATAGCTTATGTACATCCTACATCTGGTGAATTATATTATTTAAGAATGCTTTTGAATTTGCAAAAAGGGGCTTTTCACTTTAATGACCTAAAAACTGTTAATGGTATTATAGAACCATCATACCAAGCTGCATGTAAATCCCTAGGTTTGTTAGGAGATGATAAAGAATGGATTGAAGCCTTAGCAAATGCTGTAAACACAGCCACATGTCCTCAATTAAGGCAATTATTTGTCACAATCATTTTATTTTGTGATGTAGGAAATCCTCAAATTCTTTTTGACACTTATTGGCAAAATATGTCTGAGGACATTTTACACAAATTACGACAAACTTTCGGAATGCCAAATCTAATTATATCAGAATCTGAATTAAAAAACTCTCTTTTATTTGAATTAGAACAGCTTTTCAATGTATCTTCCAGCTCTTTAAAGGAGCATCACCTTCCTATGCCTGATGAATATAGAATGTTAGAACTTAGAAATAAATTGCTTAGAGAAGAATTAAATTACGATTATAATAATTAGAAAAAGAACACTCCATTTTAGTTACACAACTTAACAAAGGTAAAAAAGATGTATATGATTGTGTTATAAAAACTGTTAAAGAAAAAATGTCAGGCCTCTTTTTTGTCCACGGTCATGGAGGAGCAGGAAAAACTTTTTTTGTGGCATACTATAATAAGTAAAATTCGATCCCAAGGAAATATTGTTTTAGCTGTTGCTTAATCAGGAATAGCATCATTATTATTACCTGGTGGTAGAACAGCTCACTCTAGATTTAAAATTCCCTTAATTGTTAACAATTGCTCAATATGTCAAATAAAAAAAGGAACTCATCTTGCCAAATTAATTGAAAAAGCCGCGTTAATTGTTTGGGACGAAGCTCCTATGAATCACAAACATTGTTTTGAAGCATTAGACAAATCACTTTTTGATATTTTATCACATTTAAATCCTTTAGATAACAATGTTCCATTTGGTGGGAAACCTTTATTGTTGGGTGGTGATTTCAGACAAATATTACCAGTTATTCCAGGAGGAACAAGATGCCTCTCTCAATAGCTCTTATTTATGGCCTTTTTTAAAAAATATTCCATTTAAAAGAAAATATGAGACTCTCGAAAAATGGATTAAACACTGAAGAAAAACAAAAAATAAATTATTTTGCTGCATGGATTTTGCGCATCGGTAATGGTCAAATTGTTGATATAGATGATCCAAATGATAAAGATGCATCTTGGATCAAAATTCCTCAAGATTTACTTATACATTCATACACGCATCCTATTCATTCCATTTTTTTAGCAACATACCCAAATTTTGAAAGAAATTTCAACAATTTCACTTATTTAAGAGAACGAGCTATTGTAACACCTCGAAACACAACTGTAACTGAAATAAATAACTATGCAATTGATTTATTACCTGGACAAGAACGAATTTATTTAAGCTCAGATTCTTTATGCTCATCATCTGAAAATTCTGAAAACCTTACTATTTTATATCCTACAGAATTTTTAAACAAACTTGAATTCAATAGTTTACCTTCATACTATTTAGCTTTAAAAATAGGAATGCCCATCATGCTATTGAGAAACTTAAATCAATCTTCAGGTTTGTGTAATGGAACACGATTAGTTATTACACAATTGTATGATAAAATTATCGAAGCAAAAATACTTGCCGGTAGTAACATTGGTCACAAAGTTTTCATACCTCAAATAAGCCTTACAGCAACTGAAAACAAATGGCCTTTTGATTTTTAAAAGGCGCCAATTCCCAATTAGACCATGTTATGCAATGACAATAAATAAAAGTCAAGGCCAATCATTGAAACAAGTTGGACTATATCTTTCTCAACCTGTATTCACTCATGGACAACTTTATGTTGCATTATCCAGGGTTACATCAAGACAAGGTCTTAAAATCCTAATAGAAAATAATAAAGAAGTACCAAATAATTACACTAAAAACATAGTGTATAAAGATGTTCTTCAAAATTTATAATGAAGTTCCAATTTTGATGTATCCATAATTAAATATTTGTATATTTTTTCTCATGACTTTTAATAAATATATACATGCAGTTTTATGCTAACAAAAAATATATTTTATTTGCAGATTTAAAGCACAATGAGTTTCACTTATATTCGTGATTTACAACCGTTCCAATTTAACAAGAAACTCAAAGTACGTATCTGCAGAATGTGGCGAGCAAAACTTATTGGATCTAATGATCAATTCGGCGGCCTTCATTGTATCCTGGTTGACCAAAAGGTAAGAAAAGCTCTTTTCTATGTTATTTCAATTTAATTATAATAACATCACTTAAAGAAACCCTTTGTTTAATATCTGTTTCTGTTGAGATCCCTTAGTTTTTGATGGATGTTGGCGTGTAAGTGTGTGTTCTTCTTGTTATTGACACTGAACCCATTTTTCTAGGAGGCCATAACCATATAAAGTAGGTATAAATTCGGTCAAAATGTTTCTGTAGAGGATCTGAATAATAAACAATATTGCTGTAAACTGTATTATCTATGGGCTTTGTTAGGTCTGGATTCATTATATATGGTCTACTTAGTTTTTTATTTTTTATTTTTGTTAAATGAATGTATTATCATATATTTGTATTTCCTTCCTTTTAAATATAATTTCCCCTTATTAATTTTTCTCTTCCTCTTTTTTCATATATCTGGATTCATTATGTAGACAGATGCAATACAAGCTAGCGTCAAAGAGATCGACTATGATTTTGTAGCTCCAAAAATAAAAGCTGGTTCCATTTATGAAATAACATATTTCCACACTGGTCGCAACAAACCATCTCACAAAGTTGTACCACATGTTGCACAATTGTTCTTTAATGCGAGAACAACTTTCAAAGAACTACCAACCATCCACCCACACATTCCACGACATCGATTTTATTTGTAGATTATACTCAATTGTCCACTCGCATAGACAAAATTGACATCCTAACAGTTAATACTCTATATATTATTAAAAACTATGCATATATATACAATAAGTATTTATCCAAAAAATTTCCACATTTTAATATCCTTATGATATTTTTTTTTCATCATATTGCAAGATATTTTTGGACACATTACTGGAATACAACCATTGGAACATAAAATGGTGGGCAATGAGAGGCTTGAGAATAAATGTGAAGTCTGCATCGAAAATATCATGTACAAATATTCAGAAAATGTTTATAATTCAAATTTTAAACTATTATATCTCTTTCTAAATATTTTTTTTCTCCACATCTAATCATTCAGGAAAGAAGATGTTAGAATAACCCTGTGGGGAGATACTGCAAAAACTTTTGATTCCCAAGCTTTACAACAATTGACATCGCCAATATTTGCAGCTTTTACAAGCCTGAAAGTTAAACAATTTCAAGGTATCCAATTTATTTTCACTTTTTCCTATTATTTACACTTCATTTCAAATAAAAACAAATCTAATTTATTATTTATCAATATGTAGGGAAAATTGTTCTCAACAGTAGTGTCTCCACATTAATTTTTATCAATCCAGATATACAAGAATTGGCAGCCTACAAAACGATGCATGAATTTTTATCATTTTTGTTTTAACATATACCTTTGTTTCCCCATTTTTCTAAATTAACACCTCTTTTTTATTATATAAAAATAACAATAACCACAGCTTTAATGACTCTACACATGCCATTAAAATGATACCTTCTTCCGCCACTCAACTAATGACACCTCAACATTTAGAAGCTGCTAAAAAGCTATCTGTCCAAGAGTTAAATGTTCTTGATCCAGAGACACATAAGGTAAATACACTAACTTCTTTCTTTAATCTCTTTATTATTCATATTTTAACATACAATTTCACAAATTATTTAAACTAAATTTCACTTTATTCTTCTCTTATCACTATATATTTTATAATTTTTTTTGCTATATTAATATATATTTTTTAAATATATTTTAGGACACTCCCATTTTATGCAGAGCAGCTATTACGCGTTTTGACACACGTAACGGTTAGTGGTATAAAGCATGTCCATCTTGCTTTAAACAACTTAGAACTGCTGCCCACCGTGATGAACTTTTGTGCCCAAAACACAATAATCAAATTCCTCTCCCTTGGTAATACAAATCTCAACAATTTGTTTCATTTTATTTTTCCATAAAATTTAAACGCAATTATTTTAAATTATTAAAACATTACATAAATTTTACATACAGGTTCAAAGTGAGCTTGGTGCTTGAAGATTCAACTGATGAAACCAATGCAATCATAATTGGAAGACCAACAGAACAGTTGTTTAGAATTTCTTGCAATGAATTGGTTGTTCAAAGAGGTTTTACCGACCAACAACAATTGCCAGATGCAATTCTGCAAACAAGAGGACAAGTTAAAATTTTTCAACTTCGATTTGGGAGCATGAGAAGTGATTTCAACAGAAATGATCTACTCATTCAAGCAATCTTCGACGACACAATGCCACTTCTTGAACCAACATCGCAATCATCTGACAAAAGTTTGGCTGCACATGATACAGAAAATATTGATGCCCAAATGGTTCCACCCATTACCTCACTTCTCTCAAAGCAAATTCCAAGTGCATCTTCCACAAGCTCAGCTGATGCTTCTATAACAGAAGCTACCCCAATTTCAAAAAAAAGATACAGAGACGCTGTCAAAAGAGCTCTCTTTACCTTTCGTCCACCAAAAAAACCAAAAGGTTAGAATTTATATAATAATTAACTCCTTTATATCAATATTTACGCATATTCTAATATTTACCAATATATTTCTTTCTTTTCCATTTAGCATTTCTTTAAGTCATGTTCAAACCGAAAACGAATCTGAAAAAATGGTTGCAACAAAAAGCATGGAGGAAATTGTATCAGATTCTGATTTACCAATCATTGGCTTAAAGAAGAAACCAAGCATGGGGAGTTTGGCAACCAGTACTTCTACCCCGAAATTAGAGTTTGTATTCTCTAATTCACTAATCTTATTTAAATACATATTACATGCATAATATTCAATTATTCATACCTTCTGTCATATTCTGATTGATGCTTTGTTTTAATATATTATAAGATTATCTCTACTTATTATATAGGTCTAAAAACCATTTAACCACTATTGAATTAAGTATAAATGAAATTTTTGCATGCTGAATGTTTGGAAATATTATTAAATTGTCATATTAACAGGTGAATTTTTTTGAGAAATGTCCGTTTTCAGGGGAGGTTCTGCTCCTTTTTCAACAGAAATGTCAAGCCCTTAAGTTATTTCAACTCCAAATAAGGGCAAAAGAGTCATATGTTCCTAATACATAAGAGAATTAAAAGCCTAAACATTATATTTACATCCTTTTTTTCAATTTTTCTTCAATATATCCAACCATGATTATTTTACCTCTCTTCAACTTTTCCTTTAGATAAACACAGAATTTAAAATATGTTTACTTTGTGTTACTTCAATTGAAAAACCATCTACAGCTTGCTCATTAGTTCTCTTAATTTTGTTACTTTGTGTTTCCTAGATTGGAAAACCATTTATAACTTTCTCATTAAATTGTTAAATTATATTATTCCTGTTTATACATAATTAGATGTTTATGATTATTGTCCTAACTCAATTTTCCCCATTCATCAACATTAACATTTACTATTTTCCCACTTTTTTATAACAGGGTCAAGACCTCCATCAAAGAGAAGAAAAATCATGAAGAAATTGCAAAACAAAACTCGCCCAATTAAACAGCATGCTGCTCAAAACTATCCAAATTTTGCTATTTTGATGGCTACTTCTCACTATTAACATTTCAATGTATATACAAACAAGTCTATTATTTTAACATAACAAGTCGCCTGTAAAATATGTTATTACTTCCTTTTTTGCAACTTATACCCCCTTAGTTAAACATAATGCTACAAGTTAAATCTCATTGTATATATAAACAATCTTACTTTGTCTACGTAATTTCAAAACCTGCAGCATTGTGCGGGCTTTTCTGCTAGTTGGATTACGAAGTTTCAATTTCACGAAGAATGAAGGGAGAGCATAGAATCATTGCAGGAATAGATGTATTTTCCCACTTGGGTCACAAATCTTTGCAATATTTAAAAACTTTTGACAGTAATGTTATCGACACCAACTTATATATCAACTGTTGAAAGTTTGAATGAAATTTAAGGACATTTGTCTTACATTGGTAGAAAGAAGAAAAAGTGAGATCTTTATAAGTGTGGGAGTCCCACACTTAGGACTAATTTGGCATTGTTGTGCTGTGAAAATAATTGCTATTAGATTTGCTGTAAAAGAAATCAACTGTGAGAGAAAGTAGTTTGACGTTTGGTAAACATTTTGTTAAAAGTGTTGTTGGCATTGATTCCAGTATAATAAGAAAATGATTCCCGCATAATCATTAAACCGGCGCCTCTTCAGAACTGATTATATAGCTGTTTTCCCTTATAGCTTTCTTTCACATCAATTTTTAACAATAAATGATTTTCTCATAGTTTACCAAACGGGTTGTGCTTCCCAAATTTTTTTTAAAATCACTTACCACCCCCAAATAAGCAATGTCAAACAGGCACTTAGGGTCAGTTTGGCATTGCTATGCTGTGAAAATAATCGCTGTCAGATTTGCTGTGAGAGAAATCAGCTGTGAGAAAAAGCAGTTTGGCGTTGGTAAAATTTTGTTAAAAGTATTGTTGGTATTGATTTTATGCATAATCAAAAAATGATTGCCGCATAATCATTAAACCCAGCGTCTCTTCGAAATTGATTCCTGCATAATCAAAAAATGAAAGCAGCTAATTAGCTGCTTTCCCTTATGGCTTTCTCTCATAACAATTTTTAACAAAAAGTGATTTTCTCACAGTTTACCAAACGGGTTGGGCTTCTCAAATTTTTTTTAAAATCACTTATTACCCCAAATAAGCAATGCCAAACGGGCACTTAATAAATAGAAGTTGGGCCAAGTGAAAGTCAATTAGGCTTCAAATTCGATTTGGGCATTAAATATTATATTACTAAGATTTAATATTTAATTATAAAAAAGCTTTGGGCCTTGGGGCACATCAGATTTAATTTTTTTTTAGTTTCGAATTAATAATTGTTTTTATTAATTCAGATTATTTTAATTAATTATTTTCTAACAGTTGTGACTCTTTTTACAAGATTTCAAAATAATGCTACACTTATCTTATTTTTATTCCACATTTCTATACCACATGATGTGGCATGTCCATATCATATGTCATATCAATTAAATCAATGAAATGTATTTTAATAAAGAAAGTTTAATTAACAATTTTTTTAAAAGTGTTAATAAATCATAAAAGAAAAGAAAATATTAAATAATTTTAATTGATGTGGCTGTCCACCTCATCTGCCACATAAGATGGTATGGGAATGTGGTATATAAATGTGGTAAGAGTAGCAATTATTCTTATTTAAATCAAACAAGGCCTCATTCGTCAAACACAGAAAAAAGCATTCTACAAGCATGTTCACATTGTCTGATAGGAAAACAATCAAAGTTCGCCAAATTCAAAGTCTTAGTATTAGGACTTAGAATACAAATAGTTGAATCCTGTGAGGTAGTCACCTATAGAACTTCAAGAACCGAGAATGGGTGAAATTACTGCCTTTAGGATATTACATCAAATCTCCAAGCTCTATCAGAAATCCAAGTCAGTTTATTTATTTATTGTTTACTATATTTCAAATTACAGTTTGTTATAAATTCAATTTCATTGATATTTATATATTGTTGATATATATATATATATATAATTATTTGACTGACTGTTGTTTTTCCAACATCAACTGACGTGGCATACGACATGACAATTCATATCACGTGCCATATCATCTACTTTAATTAAGTTGCCATGCTATCTACGTAATGACATGGTTGCCATGTCGTATGTCACATCATCATTAAGTTGATATATATAAGTTGGTTCTTGTAACCAATGGCGGATCCAAGAAGGGTCGAGTGAAGGCTATTGCCCCTACTCACCCTTCTTGCTATCCATGAATTCTTCCATAATTTCCATTGAAATTCTACTGCAAAGCAAAGCTGGAGTGTAATACAATTAAAGGAGCTTTCATTTTAAGACACTATATAGTTTACTAATTTGAAAGATATGAATACAAGTTCACCTAATTAGCATAAGGCCAAAGATCAAAAAGTAGTACCTAATTTTACAATAATGTAATTAAAAAATATTAAAATTACACAAGATGCCACTCCTTATAAGTCAAGCACACTATGCCACATGTCCACCTCTGGCAATCCCCCTTCTGGCCAGCCATCCATTGCTGGCATGTTGTCGCCGCCCAGCTACCATCGACGCCGCTCATCGCCGGCCATCACCTCCCGGCCAACCACCGCCGCCAGCTTCCAACCAGTCACCAACTACATTGCCCTCGACCTTAAAAAGGTAGGAAATTTAGTGTGCTTGAAGAGACTCGAACCTGGACCCTCAAAGGAGAGTAGCCTCATTCACAAACCACTACACAACCTTGTTTTTGTGATATTGTGTTAGTTACGCAATATTTATATTAACAGTCAATGGTTTTATTTTATTTTTTAAATTTATTTCCACATCGATACATGCAAAATTTGTACCAAATCCCTCATGCTTAGCTCTAGAATTATACAAAACAAAATACTGTAGATATCAATAATGTAAACAAAAATAAAAACTGTAAATAAAACCAGAAATTGCAAAAAAAACAAAAACCAAAAACCAAAAAATTCATGCCAACAACTAGTAACCTCAGCTTCTCAGCATCCAATCCCTAGTTCATCAACACACACACACACATACTCTCTCTCTCTCTTCACAAACAAGCAAACACTGTTAAAAAAAAGTGCAAATGCTACAATGCGAGCTCACACAATGCAAACTCCCTTCCCCTGTCCAAATGAAACCCCAACACTCTGCACATCAACCACTGATCAAAACAGAAACTGCAATCCACAAACTGAAACTGTTGAACTGTTCCAGCCAAAATTGGCCTTGAACTCGGGTTGTTTGGGTCTGTTATTTTGGGGAGATGATAAAGAAAGTGATGGCGAGCAACTTTCGTGAAGGAATGATGGCGTGATAAGGTCGTTACAAAAATGGAAAGTCGTCGTGAAATTGGGAGGCCGCGACTGCTCGACTGTTCCAACCAAAATTGGCCACAAATGCTGGCTGTTTGGGTCAGGTATTTTGGGAAGATGATAGAGGAGGTGATGGCAAGTAACTTTCGTGAAGGAACGATGACAAGATAAAGTCGTTACGGAAAGTCGTCGTGACTTCGTCGTGAAATTGGGTTTAAGGCAGGTCGTGACTGCTGGACTATTCCAGCCGAAATTGGCCACAAACACTGGTTATTTGAGTCGGGTATTTTGGAAAGATGAAAGAGGAGGTGATGGTGAGCAACTTTCATGAAGGAACAACAACGAAATAAGGTCGTTATGACGACGGAAAGTCACCATGAAATTGGGAATATGGCTGCCCTGTTTTCCAGTCGAGGGAGAGAGAGGGGGAGGATGAAATTTGATTTTGGCAAGGCTTTTCAACAAAAAAAAGGTGAAATTGTATTTCTTTTCTAATTTAGACAGTCCCAATGAGTCTAAGCCTTCTATTTGGCCAAATCCAAAATAAAATTTGATTCCTAGTGTCACGGGTCGCACATAACCAAGTGCTACTGTGACTCCATTAGGACATCTATACGCTTATGAGATAGTCTAAGTATGGAATGGCGAGAGCTTAAGAGCTAGAATGGTTGGTGTTGCCCGAGTTGCACTTGTGAAGGGTATTTTTGGTATTTTAGAAGGTTACAGGATGAATTTGAGGAAGCTAAGAATACCGGGATGTTCATGATGTTGAGACACATGTAACACAACTAACGGTTCGCCATATTCGGAGTTCGTATGAAAGAGTTATGCCTAATTATGACTCCTCGTGCATAGGTGATGTTTCCTCCTATTGGAAGGCTAAATGCATAAAATGCTATATAAGAGGTGACATGGTGTCATGCTCTCTACCACCCTTGGTGCTTACACCCTTGTGGCACTAAGCGAGCATCCTTATGACATTGGAGGTAGTCATAAGTCGGGCATAAGATTGTTGAAGGATATTCTATATCTCTGAGGGAAAGGAATTCCCGAGGACAGTACGAACACGTGGGGCCGTTCGTATTGCTCATCGTTGAAAAGAGTGAGGTCAACGTATGGCATTCACTATGCCTTTGGCTAGCAAGACATTTGACAATACTCGATGCACTTGGCTTGGTTCAGCCTTGTTTAATGTTGAATGAAGATATTTGGATGCCGGTACGCATGGGTTACGACCCCATGCAATGCATAGGTGATTATGTGGGACATTCGGAATACATATACTGCCAAGGCGTGGGCGACATGCAAGTATGATAGCTTGCGTGCATAGCTTGAGGACGTGGGCTATCTTGGTTGCTAATGGAATGATCGACAGAAGTGTGGGTAAACCAATGGTGTGTGGGATCGCTAGGTCTTAACTTGGACATGAGCGAGCCACGAGTTAAGCATGAGATGTGGTAGATGCAGTTGACGTGTCTTATGCAATGCTTGATGTATGGGCGTCGAGGGTTCGTTGCCGGATGCTGGGTGATTGTATTGTCATAAGGAAGTGTGACTCGTTGTCTAGCCATGGAGCGTGGCGCCCATGGAAGACGACACTTGATGGTGAACCTTTCACTGAGTTGTGAGAGTCATGAATATCATGAAGATGGGAGAAGGCTGACTGGGATTCGAAGGGATCCTAGGCCTCACGGGTGTGCTTTAAGCGGTGAAATGTGTGTTTCGCTTTCATCGCTCGCTCATCCTGTGAAACTAGGTATTAAAACCCAAAAGAAACACTCTATGTCTCAAATCCTAATTAGTAAGGATTGTTATGTTTAATACCTGATTTTTCTTAAATTGTAATGGGAAATTTGCATAAATACCACCTGAACGATTAGTCATGTGCACTACTACCATTTGAACTTTTTATTTTTATTTTTAACCACCTGAAATTTGTAAAGTGTTGAAATCTACCACTTACGTCTAACTCCGTTAAAAGTTCTGGTAAATTCAAAGGCATTTCTGTCACTTCACTATAACTAAAAATAATTTTTAAAAAAGAATTAAAAGAAGAAAAAAAAGTTAACCACATTAGAGCATCTCCAAGAGAAGAGGCAAAACGGTAGGCAAACCTCATTTGGCTTGCCATATCAGCATTTTCATGATTAGAGAGAAGAAGCAAATGGGTAGGCAAAATATACCTACTTTCCCTAACAAGGCAATATTACCCCTTTAAAGTGAATAGGTATATTTAACCCCACTTATTTTATTATTATAAAATACAAGTTTCTTTTGTTTTTTATGTTGGGTGAAATGAGATAAATGTAAAAAATATAAATATTAATATTGCATTGCCTAGTTAATTTGCCTAGTCAATTAGAGTGAGCAATTTTTTTCAAAAGGCAACTGAATAGACAACATGACACATCAATCTATGTAGTACACTTTTGCCTACTTCGTTTGCCTATACCATTGGAGGTACTCTTATATCAGACTTCCCCTACCCCTTTACTAATGCATTGTCCCCCACTCCCTGCATTCACCATACATTACTCCATATTTATCTTTTCTCTTGGCGTGGATTTTTTCTCTCTACTCTCTGCTACATATCTCTCCTGCAAAGCTAACTTGCATTGCACTTGTTGAACCTCAAATTCCAGTGGTTGACTTAAGAACCTTGACCACCCCAAGGTGTGGGAGTATGGAAGATTGAGAATTCTAAAAACTAAAGAACATGGACATGAAGGACAAGTATCTTAATATTCTCTTGATTGAAGGTTGATAGGGATATAATTACAAAGATGATGCTTCTAGCCTTTTCTGGCTAAGAAGTGGTGTGTCCTTTATTTATGGGGATCCCCTCCATTTATAGGTTTCTTTTACAAGATATTTGTAAGTTGTGTTAAACGGCTTGGGGCTTATCCGACCATGTCATGCCTGAGTGTTCGTCCCATCATGTGGTTGGGCTAATTGGAGATTGCCATGTTTCAGTCGTGATGGTTTCACATGGTTTTAGTAAAAGGTGGGCTGCAGAGTAGTCTGTCCTCCGTCATATCTTGTTCGGAGACGAATGGGAAATCTACACGTGGGATCAGAGGTGACAAGAGTGGTGGTTCTAGAAGTGGTGTACTGTTCTTCTGTTAGGAGATAGAGCTGATGCTTACCCAAGCTGCTTTCTGTTTGGAGATAGAGCTGATGCCTATCCGAGCTGATCCCGTGTCTCATAAAACGCTCCCAAGAGGTTCCTGTAGCTCTTGAAATGCTTGTGAAGATGCTTCGTATTTTCAGCCATGGCCGCAGCTAAAATACAAAGTATTGCATGCTGCTGGTAAGTCCGCACTACTTTATAATTTCTTCACATCAATGGAAGATGCATACGAAATCATGTTCTATCTTGTAAGAATCGGCACGGTCCAAATTGGATCAGTTTCATTTTAAAATCATGATCGAACCAATTATAATATAATGGTTTGATTCGTTTTAGTTTTGACAAAAGTCACAAAAAAAACCAAACAAAACCAAACCAATTTAAGAAAATTTGGTTTAGGTAAAGCCCAATCTATTTCCTTTCGATTATTTCAACATTGTTTGTACAATTACGGTTTGAATCGGCCAATTTCGTCGCCTTCGTCGGTTTAAGCAAGTTGTGAATTTGAATAAAAAATGCAAACCACCCCACATGTTAAAATATTTCCTTTAAACAATTGTATGGATATAAAATTTACCAACCGCATTATTAAATGGATATAGGAAAAGAAAAAAAAAAACATGTTAGTGAATGTCATCTAATTCTACAAAAACCTTTGTAAAACATTATTTGAGGATCATGATTCATGACATAGGAGCCATTGTCATGTTATGAACCGAACAAAGGAGATAAGAAACCAACCACCATGATTGAAAACGAGACTGCTGTTGAACCTTGTCCTTATTGATCCACTCTTCAACTCTAAAATTTTTTTTTGTAAACTCTAAAATATAATTTAATTATAAGGACATCTATGTACAGATAGACATTTATCAGTAAGACATTCTGGCTTGCTAATAATAAGATCCCATATGGACTAAAATATGAGTCCCAAATCAATGTCCAACATCCTCTCTATGAAATCCACTCCAACATTCTGGCTCCGTCACTCCAGTAAATCCTTCCATTGTTGAGTCACAGTCTTGATCTGGGTGTAAAATTGAAGTCCAACTTTGCCTGAGGTTCAAAAATCTCTAGCTTGAATTTCAGAGAGAGTTTTTAAAACTTCCCTATCTAATTTACTCAACATAATTGCCTCAAGTAAGGGTGGGCGTATAATTTACCATCAAAACTAAGATCACCAGCAAAAGATGGCCTGGAGCTAGTAAACAAGGAAAAGGGCAATGGAACTGATATAGGAACATTTATGCCAACCTGAACCAAATCCAGTTCAAATCAAATCACATTAAATAGAAGTTACATTCAATCAAATGTATCACGGCCAATAATTAATAGCAACTTTCATTACCTGGCCAACTTCAATCTCAGTCTGGAATTTTCTTGCAGCCACACCAGATGTTGTGAAAATAGAAGCTCCATTGCCATATCTATGAGACAAGGAGATATAAGTTTTAAAGGTTCTGGTACCACTATGGAAATCAAGAGAGTTTCTCTGTTTGGAAATACTTATTTTTGTTGACGATGTTTATAGCCTCTTCGATGCTGTCAGCCTGGCAATCAGAAAAATTAAAATTTTAATCCGTCCTGACATGACTACACAACCAATTTGTCAATTAAGGAACAAGAGCTACGAATATCAACCTGCATACAAAGAAGAACAGGGCCAAAAATTTCCTCCTGCACAACATAAGGTGTTAATATTGGACTAGGAGATCAAGACTAATTGAAAGTTCAAGTCTTCAACTGAAAAATCAGTAGACCTTATAACACTCCATGTCAGCGGTAACATCAGATAAGATGGTGGGACCAATGAAGTTTCCACGCTCATACCCTGGAACCTGTTTTTTTACAAATCAATAATTCAAAATTAGAACAGCTAAAGCCCCTAAAATATATTGCAAACAACCAATTCTTAACCATAATAGAAAATCAGCAATGTAAATGCAAATGCCAAAACAAAAATAGAAAAGAAAGAAAGAAATGGTCATATACTTAACCACTGATATTTTGCAAAACTTGAGACAAAATTAGTGATATAGCATTGACCAAAAGAGCTACAGCCATGGCAAGAAATAATATAAAACTGAATTCGAGTTATATTAAAAAATGGAATAATCAACCCTTAAATGGAAACCCCCACCCCAAAGTTTGGTCATGCCACAGTTCTTCAATGCATACTAAAACTACTTTACATTCTGTTAAGAAAAAATGAATTTGTATTTCAGATAAAATATCCATGTCCTGCCATGTATGACAAAGTGGATTCGTCAGATTTGATTTTCTATAATACATAGCATTTATATTTACCATTATATGTAGGTGGCATTTTATACAACCATCCACAAACACAATATACCATCTTATCCATAGTTCTACGGGAATCAGGTGAAATCAGCCTTTCAAGCGGCGATCATGTATGACATACTCTTTTTCATCTGTCTCTATTCTTTTCCTAGGTGTGATCGATACTTTTTAGCGACTGGTTATAAAAAATATTATACATTTTTTTTAATTGATTACTGTCCTTGAATAATGATCAGTGGCTCTTTTCAACTACTGTATACTATTTAATTATAAAAAATCAATTCTAGAAGGTTTAAGCCTTGTCTCACCAATAATAAACCGCCTCACATTACTCTTTCTCCTTGGGAGCACTAAGCACAATAAAATCGCACTAAACATGGTGTAATATAAGAGAGAATGAAAAAACCTTACCACAATGTTTCTACCATCAAGCACCAGTTTTGCACCACTTTCAACACCTGTTTGAATCAATCTGCATATCTGTTCCTTCGCCTGTAAGTAATGAAGAATACAGGTAATTAGGAACTGATAATGAGCCAGACGCAACACTACAAGCATCCGATCTTACCAAAAAATTCTCAATCATGCTGCAAAGAAATGACTCAAAATTTGTTTCACTTATATACTACAACACGTATATAGGGTATCAATTATGTGAAGTAATCTGTGAAAGGTATGAATCATCTAAACCTGCTTGCTAATCACTGGACCAAGGTCTACATCTGGTTCTGTTCCAGCATTAACCTTAAGTGCTTTGGCACGCTCCACTAGTTTATCTTCCCTGGAAAGGTCATAACAATAACAAAACCCTCTTTACCGAATTATTTGATATTTAACAACCAAATTAGTTCTGACATGCTACTCACACATGCACAGGGACATTATGCACAATAAACAGACACATATTTCTTATACATTAATTCAACAAAGTCGCATACCTAAGAAACTCAAATATATCCCTTCTTTATTTTAAATTTTGATTTGCACACCTTCAGAAGAGTGTCAATAGGACTTTGACATGCATAACAAATTAGATCCACTATTCTTTTCACATTTATTCTTTTCTTTTTGTTCTCCGGATACTTCCACCCTAAGTATGGGCATTGGGAGATCTCATCACAGTTGAAAACTGGCCTAGTTCTACCACCACAAACCTATGTTTAGCAGCCCCTGAGGTTAAGGAAATCAAACTCTTAGAGGTCAACCATATACAGTACTTTCAAACTAGATTTTGGTCATGCACACTAATCTCAGACTAAATTTATTAATGAGATATGGAATATCATCAAAATTGGGTTGCATAAAGAATAGTTAGTCCATTTGGCGTTACAAATTAAAACAATCAATTAAGTATACACAAATTACAATGAGGCATAACTCTTTTTTTCAACCAAGTAGTAGAGTTGAACTACGTTATTTTAGAAATTTACACAGCAAATATTTATATAAAAACAAATGTAATCAGAAATGTATATCAGAAATGGGATTGCAACAAATGCAACTTATTAAAAAAAAAAAAAAAAAAAGAGTACTGACGTTGGCTTCCAACAGACTATTCAGTAATGCTGTTACTAGGAAATACACTAATTTGACACAAATTAAATGCAGGCAGTCTCGTTTACATTAATAGGGAGTAACTGCAGCTCGGTAATACTAAACATAATTCTTTTTTTTGGAAATGAAATACTAGCAATAAATACTGCATATTGAGCACATCCAATTCTAAATGGATTGTAGGAAACAAAACTAACTTTCTGAAATAGTTTTCTAAATTCAAGATTGTTTCCAATAAACACTGAAACGAATTCACAAATTTCAGTCAAAGAGAATAGTTTCATCACTTATTAAATTATTCTTAAAAAAAAAACAAAGAAAAAAAGAAGGCAAGGGTAGGGATGCTGTAGCAAAGAAAATAATAATAATAAGGCATGCACCTACTTCATATAATCAATCATACACTTCTTAATAAAATCATAACATCTCTAAAAAAGCAAAAACGATGACAATATTGAAGCAACATCCACTCACTACCAGAATCCTGATCCAGATAAGGTTCTTCTACAGAAATGTTTAGTCTTGCTGATTTTATTTTTTCATGGGCATGCAAACACCTTGAATCTACAGTACAGGTTTAAAAAGTATAGTAGGAATTTGTGTGTTCTAAGTATGGGTTCCATCTGACTACCATATGTCGGAAACCCAATAAAACCATATTAGTCTATCTTTCTATTCTTCTATCTGTATCCAAAGTGCACACAGAGGTGAAATAATTCATTCTCAGCGTTGCTATGTTTACAGTTTTTAACCTTCAATAGATATAACTCAAAAATACCAGGATTAAGGAAGTCTAAACATTGAATAAGGGGCAAAAATGCAATACCATAGACTTATGCCTCCGACAAAAACAACTGTACTGAGTGCCATACACTTTTGTCCTGCAGCACCAAAACCAGCAGCTCCTAGAGCATTCAAAGTAGCATCCATGCTTGCATCAGGCAGAACAACTGCATGATTTTTGGCCCCAACATTGGACTGAAGACAATAGTCAACCAGCCAATTTACATTGACTTCAACTACTGCATTGGTAAAAGTGCAACCACATTGCTCATAGTACGAATATTAGGTTTGTTAGGAAAGAAATGCTTGAAATTACCTGAATGCGTTTCCCTGTACCCAATGCTCGTGAATATATGTAAGCACCAGCCTTTCAAAATTTTGAAGAAGAAATGATCATGAAAAGTAAGCCCAAGTGAAAATGCAATAAAAAGAGCAAAATAAGACACGAGAATTTTGAGATCACAAAGCTAAAAAACTGTATGTTTCTACTATAATATGTATAGCACCAAAATACTATTCCGAACAGGAAACAAAGAAAACAAAGAGAAACTAAAGCTGAGATAAACAAAACAAAGAATGAAACATTACAGTCAAATGAATTATCATGTCAAAATCAAATATTCCTGTAGGGGTTGCTAGATATCAAGTTAGGATACATAATAAAAAAGAACCTGCATGAAGATGTACTGTGCATGGTACGTAATCTAAAGGACTTGCTTAAGATAAGTTTCTGGAATTTCAGTAAACCTAAGGTTGTGCAACTTACTAACTCAAATTTTAGTACAAAATTTGAGAATTATTTCATCTATGATATAAAATATTATTTTATTCTATCATTAACTCATGGTCGAACCAATGATCCCTGACATTAAATCATTCTTCCAGGATGATGAACGATCCATGTTTTTAAAACATTGATCCATAGTGAAATAAAGCTCCTTATAGTACATCACTATAAATTATTGGCTGTGACCTCAAAAGTTGGACACATATTACAATTCGAGCTTACCTTCATGTAGCTATAAATCCACCATGTTTAGCTACATCATCCCACTACAATTAAAGGTCATTATTTTCTACCACTAGATGAAATGCAAACTTATAAACCGAAAAGGAGAAGGCAAAAAGGACATATTAGTCACAGATGTTTAACACTTGTGATACTTTTCATATAAACATAAGAAAACTGCAACTCGTAACAGTAGTTCAATTGAGGAATAACTTACTGCATTCGGTCCGACAAATGAGATAGCTTTAATATCATCATCATCAGAAATAGCATTGAGAATATCCTGCTCCGAATTAAAGTTTAAATAATGTCAAATTTTACAGCGCAATAAGGACACGTTAACTGCTAAGGAATGTTGAATCATTAAAACAGAATAAGTTCAACTCCAGTTAAAAGTTAAAACTTCTGGATTAAGACAAGAAGAAAAGTGAATAACGCAAATGACATAGACCAAACAGAAGTGGATTTGTTTGTCACACATTCAATTGAAAAAAACCACATGATTTACTAAATAGTTACAGCATCAAACATTTGGTGCAATTTAAAATGGTTTAATGGACTTAACAAAATCTGATAAATGATTGTTAAAAGCTTACATCAGTGCCATGGACAATGTTTAGCACACCATTAGGTAAACCAGCCTCAGTTGCTAATTCTGCAAGCATCACAGAAGCCCCTGAAAAACACAACAGAGTACGTCACTTCTTTTTAAGCACAACCATATGCACCTGTAGTGAACCAATAAGTAGGTTGTCAAAAAGTCCTAGTGTTTAAAGGGAGAAAAAGGCATTAGAGGCAACCCATAATCCCAGTTGTTTTAATTTGCAATACTGTACTTAAAGTGAATAGAACAAAAAGAAGAAAAAATGAGGGCAAAAATATAAACAAATTGAGGGAGATACGAGGAGGAAGAATACCAAAGGCCCCAACCTCCAATGATCACCAACATGCAATACTCATCTACACTATAGACCAAAGAAAGACAATCCCTAGAGGGAAAAAAAATACACCCACAATAGACAATTAGGAGATACAAGAAGAAGCCAACGGCTGTCCTTTCCAAATCACCAACTAGACTGATTAGTACAAGCGGATTAACCGATCTGACCAGAATAACCGAGAACCAGTAGGTTCGCCAGTTTTTATCATATCAGAACTGGCCAAAAATAATGAACCGGTTGGTTCAACAATGTACTGATACACCTGATCATGGTACTGCCCAGTTCATATGAAGTGTGTGTCTTTATGTTCAGTTGAACTTGAACCAGCCAATGCATATTATAAAGTAAGCATCATTACGCAACAAAAGCGTTGTTACGTATCCTGGATTCTAACATAGAGGATAAGTCATGGAGTTAAATAAAAATACATATGTTTATATACTGAAAGGATACAAATTTTAATGATCGTCTCAAAAAAAGTGCAAAACTGTGGATATGGAGTCCACATCAAAACTACAAAACAATTCTAGAGACAAAATTAATCACAACCAGACCAAAGCTAAACAATATGAAGGTATATACAAAAAAATGTGCATATATAATGTATTCACAAGCTCTCCCATGTCATTGGGGTTTTAGGTTAATTCTTGAATTGGCTTCCGCTTGGAATTTCACTATGGGATGTAAAATTGGCTGAAGAGTACTGATATATGAATAATTACCCTCATGAGTTTTGAATATGTACAGTAGGCTTTTAGGAAAAATCCATGCCTATTATCTCTAGTTTGAAAATTGACACAAAATCCCTACCAATATCATTTAAAACCCCAAAAAAATATATATATACAAATTACAAATTAAGAGAGAAAAAAGAGTTAAATTGAATGCATTATAATTCTAAGGAGCAAAAGCTGTAAAATTCAAATCACATTACTAGGATGGTTTTGGCAATCACCTGGATCCTTCTCTGATGGCTTTAGAATAAATGTATTGCCACATGTGACCGCAATAGGGAACATCTGCATATAAAAGGTGCATAAGAAAATACTTTTTAAAATTAAATCAAACTTTTCTCTTTCTTTTATTTTTGCAACAAAAAGTCTTTCTTGCACTATGTAAGATCCTAACCTTTGCATGAACACGATTAAAATACAAAACTTAACAATAACAATTAGTTTAATGGCAAATTGGAAATAGCTCAAATAAGTTCCAACTTATCACAGCAGGAACTGTTTGAGTGAATTTGCCCACACAGGTTTTTTGTTCAACATCTATGCACCATGCATCTGTGCTCTGTGTTCTGCAAGCTCATAATTGTTGCACTATATTGTGTAAGCTTTTCAATTTCTCCATGTTTGCATTCCTTCTACTCTTGTGTTTAAATACAAGTAACCAACACTGTAGGTTGAAAGTAAGGGAATATATATCCCAAAACAAAGGGTATGGGGTACCCTACAACATCAAATGGGGGCTGAACTGAGAGCATAAAAAGACTTTATAAAATTAATTGAGGACTGAATCAGTGGGAGGTTTGACATGATGGCATCAAGCATATCATGAAGTTAAAAGAAGTGTATTGAGTACCAGAGATCCAACTAAAGCATGCATGCAGTAGAATCAGAGAATTCTATAGAAAAACGAAGCCATATTTTTACTCAATCTGTTGTGTAATCACCATCCTGACGACAATTCGTTGTCTCATTTATAAGCTAATGAGAAAAATCAGCACCACTACTAATCACCTAATTAAGCATGTCTCTAGATCAAAACGATAGCCCAAAACTAACCAGAAAAGAAAAAAACAAATTAAATTTCAGCAAGCTTACCCATAAGGGAATCATGGCTGGAAAGTCAAAAGGGCAAATCCCAGCACAAACACCGAGTGGCTCTCTAATGCTAAAGCTATCAACTCCATTGGTTACATTGGAAACAAACTCCCCCATCTGCAGCGTTGCCAGTCCACAAGCATGTTCCACCACCTCTGCAAAAGGATATTAAAAAAACTTACAGGAGGTAACCATGACCAAGTAAAGGTTTTATAATTCAAACCACTGACCTAGCCCACGTAAGACATCACTGTATGCATCCTTCAATGCCTTTCCATGTTCACTTGTAATGCACATAGCAAGCTTATCCTAGGACAAAAATTGTTATAGCTCCCATTAGACTTTTTTTAACCTAAATATTTCAACTTAAATTATGTAATCATAACATAAATTTTACAATGTCTCTCCGAATTAGCTCTTGGAACTTAAACATAATGCGCTGACGAGTAGTAATAGGAGTATTTCGCCACAATGGAAAAGCACGTTTTGCTGAAAACACTGCAGCTTTGAACTCCTCATTTGTTGTTAAAGGAACTTGTGAAACAACTTGCTGCGTTGCCTGCCAAATAAAAGACATAGTTACCGAAAAGTTAAATTCACATAGACAAAATGAATAGGAAGTGTTTGTGTTTTCGCACTTACAGGGTTTAGAACATCGATGGAGGTAAATGACTGTGAATCAACAAATCTGCCTCCTATGAGATTGGGAACTCTCTGTTTTACATCAAAGAAATTTCATGTGGAATCATATAGCAACCATTGACAAGATATATTTATACACAGAGAGAGAGAGAGAGAGAGAGAGAGAGAGAGAGAGAGAGAGTAACGCCAATAATTCCTTATGCATGTATCACCATGTATCAGTCACAGAAGTAGTTGGGATAATAAGACTTTGAAACGAAAAGTTAACTATGTTGAGTGGCCCTGTATTGAATAACATCTAGCTTACCTGGGGGTTGCACTGCCTCCAAGATGGTTCCGTAACTGCAGAGTAATTGTTTCTTACAAAAGATTTCTGCGTGCTCAAAGACTTGAAGTTTCTAACTGCAACACAACACGCAATCACCCACTGTAAGGAAACCGAATCATTTCTTTTTGTTGAAAAGAAAATTTAAGAATTAGCTAAACCATATCAGCCAGTTAGCTCAATCATCTCTAAACATAAGACTGTTTATAGCCTACATCGACGCTCCCCTTCAAGCTGGACAATAGTTCTTGGCTGAGTATATAGAAGCTCCAAAATTCTGAATAAATCTTGGCTAGTCGTACCAAAACTACAAAACAACCAAATCATTTGCAACCCATATGATATCAACAACGAACTCATGAACCTACAACCCAAAGAGATATGCTAGATCGGATTGTAAACTATGAAGGACATCGTGGCTGATGGTTCACTAATAATAATTAGGCTGTTTTTCTTTTATTTTTCCTTTTACCTTTGAGAGAGTGAGAGCAGATTAAAGCTTAGCAGTCAATTAAAGACTCTTTATATACTTCCTCAAATAAAGGTCTCTACCTGCCACGTTTCCTTGTCGAAGCTTTGCTTTAACATTATAAACATGCTTCGGAGTTGATAAAAGATCCGGATTGCTTTGTCTTAATCTCTTTAGAATTTGGCGAGGTTTTAATCCAGATTCTGTCATCTCTTTAATTAGTAAAACTTCTCTCTCAGAGAAACGACGAGCAGAGGGATGTTCTGAAATGTCCTTCAAGGGTTCATGGTTGTGTGTTCCATTTTTTATGGTAAGTACCCACAAGCCATCATCCTTTTTACCTACAGCCTCAAAAGGACAATTTGTCAGCCGAGAACCTGTTTTTTTCCTGCGGCTATGTTCACTGGAGGACTCATCCATATGTTTCTGCCTGTTACGATAAACACCTCCTCTGTCACAGCCAAGGATAACTACTCTATCCCTCTTAGACTGCTTGATAGTTACAACATATCCCTGTGATACAGCAAAGTCCCCAACATGTTGAATGAGTTCGTCACGATCCACAAAAGTTCCAGGTGGAGGTGGAAGCATCTGCTGTGGATCATCTAACTCTGTGCATATCTGAAGGTCCATCTTTAATAACTGGAAGACAAAACCTGCATCGAAACATCCTTATCATCATCACTCATGTATCATATTATCCCCGAATCCAAAGTTTCTTGCTTCTTCTTTTTTTCCTATAAGAAACAAAATTTTATTACTATCAAAATCCAGTGTCCCATATCCAGTGTAAAAGTTGAATTCAGTGACACATACTCATGCATTGCGATATGGCTCCTTCATAAAAAAACAGAGAGGCTTTCTTTTTAAAAGTAAATTCGGATTTTGGATTTCCACACTGACCACCCATGCCTCTCTAATGTCAGATTGTCATAAAAGTAACGTGAGATGCATAACTACAGAAAAAGTAAAAGGATAATCACCTCATACAATAGCCTGAATATTCCCCTCAAACATTTCATTTCCTGCAAGAAAAAAGCAAAAAAGAAAGAAAGAAAGAAAGAACACAGCGTCAAATAACTCGGGTTCTACTTTTCAATCAGCTCATTCCCAGACTGTTTATGACTAGCCACACTTAATTCAAAGGTATTAAACGAATCTACTTCTACAAATTATAAAGGTTGATCCAATGTAATAAACAAAGGATGCTATATTAGCTCTCGCGCTTCAATCACAATTTACCATTTAGAAATTATGTTCTTTCAGGGCAAACTGAAAAGTAAATTATTGATACAGATGTATATTTACATTGAAGGTGAACAAGGAGTCCACATAAACAAAAACAACCAAATAAAATCAACTAAGAACTCAATATCTGGAGCACGCCCTGAATTTGAGTTATATGTATAGAAACATCTTGCTCTTTTATTTAAGGGAAGGAGTGACTTTATTAAGTAAGCCAAAAAAGTACAAATGAAAGTTGAAACATCCATCAGTAGGCTGTCCACTGATGAATGTTCCATTTTTACATTTATGTGGAGAAGAAGCGCACAAATTTACAGCGACAACATAACAAAAAGAAATATCATCTAAAGCCCCTACTAATGTGATTGACCTTCCCACTAAGAAATCTTTCTTCTTTCTTTTCACCGGTGATTTCAGGTTTTAAGCTTCCACCTTTCTGCATATAACCATAACAAGCACGGATACGCAGCTCGACCAACGTATCCCGTGTCCGATACGCTGGGAGACACGATACGTCGAGGATACGCAGAGATACGCACGGAATACGTATCCGAGTCAGATACCGGTATCCCAATTTTAAGATACTATTTAGGAAAAAATTAGAATTTAACACAAATTCAAAGTCTTGAACAACACGGGATACCTGTTTTGGAACTTCGAAGATCTTTTCCTGCAGATCTTTATCTTCTTTATATAAATAAAGAAGCAAAGCCGACCACCATCACATCAATTCATCTTCTTCACCAAAATAAAAGAAGCCAGGTTCTTCAATTCATCTGGTGTGGTCGTGGTGGGTAGATTATTCGCAAATTTTGGTTCTGTCAGTTTCTCAAGCTGCTCTCTCTAATCTGTGTTTTTGGTGGCCGTCGGTATGTTTCACCTCTCTCTCTCTGATATGTGTTCTCTGGTCAGCTGTTTTTTTTGGGTTAATTACAGTTGAGCAACTTGTAACCTCAAGACATGTTAATCCCTATTTTTTCAATTTTAACAATCACATATTCCTATCTTTTAAATTTATTACAATGTGATTCTACCATTATATTTCCATCAGATCTCTCCATTACTTGCCTACGTAGCACTGTAGGTCCCATATTTTTTACATTTTTTAAATATTAATTTAAAAACCAAAAAAAAATCTCTCTTTGCGTTCCCCCGATCGAACCCATACCACCCTCCCCCCCCCCCCCCGATTTCCCTTTATTTGCCGCTCTCTCTCTCTTCTCTCTGCTATCTACCCCTTTCTCTCTCTGCAAATTCAAAAACCAACAAATTGGAAAGAAAAAAAAAATTGAACATTGTTTGCATCTGTGGTTGGGTTTGCGGGTTTGTTGGTGAAAAACATTGTGGGAGCATATATTTTCGTCTCCAATCAGGGCACGCCACGTGAAAAAGAAGATTATCTCTTTAATTAATTAATTAAACCAGTTTATCTGGCTAATTAATTAATTAGAATAAATATCTTAATTAATATGAAATTATCTTTATTTAAAGAGATAATATCATTAATTAAGATATTATCCTAATAAAGAGAAGATAATATCATTTAAATCAGATATTATCTTTTTAAGAGATAATATCATTTAATTCAGATATTATCTTCTTAAGAGATAATATATATTTAATTCAGATATTATCAGGCCCAACTGGATTCCTACGAAACCCTAGCCCCGAGACTCCTATAAATAGACAACCTCATTCAACATTCAAGGGACATCTAAACCTACATCTAAACCTACTCCTTATACCCGAGAAAAATACCCGAAGCTCTCTCTCCCTCTCCACTCTCCATACTTCCTCCTCACGGCTCCGGCCACCACACACGGCTCCGGCCACCCGATTTACACCCTACATAAAACTCCGTACCCTTTGCTTAGCTATTGTTTTCCTACAAACACTCGAACTAACTTAGGCATCGGAGGGCCTTTGGCCAACATCCCCCGGGTGTGGTCTATTTACTCCAGTCTTTTTTACAGGAATCGAGGAAGAGAGAGAAGGAAGATCGAAGGTTGAAGAATCTAGAAGCGAATATTCTCCCGTGAGATTATTTGCACAAACATTTGGTGCTTTCATTGAGAGCGCGAGTTATACTCAACGCGTGCTCAAGGAATCCGTTCCTCCTATTTTCCAATCCACCGAAGCCTTCCAAACAACCATGGTTGGAAGCAAGCGCACGAGGAGCAAAACCGCGCACGAGGAGCAAAACCGCCGCTATGGCTCAATCCGTGACGGCCCAAAGCTACTCCTCCCACGATCCCGCGATCGACATGGCGGCCCCACCACCTCTCGCCGCCATGAACCCTCAACAGCCACCCCGTGTGACTGGAACCACCGTACCGGCCTCCGCCGCCATCGTACCATCTCAAGGCCCCATGGCCGAACCTAGCCACCTTCATAGCACCACCGTTGAGCATGGTGGAACCTCACATCTAGTTGGGCTCACTACCACCACCGACTTTGGCCCAATCTTGGAGCAACTTCAACCATTCCCTCCATTGCCTCCACGCTCGACGCATGCTCCCACGCACACATCCAACGAAAACCTAGCCCGTGTGCAATTGGGCTCTACACATTTCTCTCCTCCCGATCCACGAAGTCAAGTAGACCTTAATCTGAGAGTTGACCAGCTAACTCAGAGAATGGACGACCAAAACAATTTGATGAGGCAATTCTTCAATCAAATAAACTTGGCTCAAAACCTTGGCCTTGGACAACAGGGCGAAGAGAGAAGGATAAACGAACGCGCCGATAGGCAGTTCGGCGGGAACCAAGCAGGTCGAGCAGAAGTAAGCAAACAAGAAAATGCGCAACAACGAGATCAGCTCGCGGACATGTCGCAAGCATCCGCAAGTCACACTCAGAGCAGACGAAGTTTCCCATCCAGATTGAATTTAAGGACCAACGTGCGCGATAGGCTGGGCCCAAGACCTGACATCCACGCTCGCCTGGGCCAGCATGAAGACGTTCATGAAAGGCTAGGCTCCTAGGGAGGTCAACTTGACGGCCATCGAGACGAGGATCGAGAAGAAAGGCGCTCTGCTGCTCACTCACAGAGAAATATTCACGAAAGGATAGGCCCCCAGGGAGGTCAACACAATGAGGACCGTGAAGAAAGGCGCTCCGCTACTCGCTCTCGAAGAACCAACTCTCGTCGCCAAGCTATTGGAAATCCTTCGCAAGCGCAGTCCACCAACACGCCGCCTAGACAGCGCAACCGAGAAGGTCGACCCTCACAAGCCAATGACGAAGTCAATCAGCATCGTCTAAATTGCGAAGGTCATCAACGTGACCGACTAGCCATGCGTGCAGAAGACGTTGAGAAGCTTGTGAATAACCGACTTCGAGACTTAAAAATTGGCGGAAATTTTGAAGATGCACTACGCATTGAGGTAGACCAAGCAAACTCCTCACCTTTCACCGCCAAAATCGAGCAGGCTGCTCCCCCAAAAAGATTCTCAACGCCCTCTTTCACATGCTTCAAAGGCGATTCCGACCCTGAAAGTCATCTGAAGCATTTCAAGAGCCTTATGATCCTTTACAAAGCCGAAGACGCGCTAATGTGTAAGGTGTTTGCAATGACTTTGCGAGGAGCAGCTCAAGATTGGTTCCATACCCTGCCATCCGGGTCGATCAACAGCTTCAAGGAGCTTACTTACGTCTTCACTAAAGAATACACTTCTTATCGGACGATCAAGAAGAACCCTGACCATCTGTTCAACCTGCGCAAGAAGCCTGAGGAATCCCTTCGAGATTACATCAAGAGGTTCAAAGCAGAAAAGGCCAACATCGTAGGGTGCGATGACCAAATCGCATCCTCTGCATTCAAGAAAGGTCTTCCAGCAGAACATGACTTATACCGCGAGCTGACTATCACTCCCAGCCAGACTCTAGCAGAGGTCTTTGCGACCGCAGAACGCTACGCACTCTGGGATGACGATCGAATCGCCGCGAAGAAGTCCACTGAGCATGAAGATCGACCGGCTAAACGGGCAGAACAAAGAGGCAACAGGCTTGGCAGCAGGGACAAAGACAAAGGCAGGTCATGCCCACAAAGAGAGGCCACGACGAAAGAGAACTACACCAAGTTCTCTATCCCCATACATCAAGTTCTAACCCAAGTGAAGAACAAACCTTGGGTAAAAAGACCGCCACGCTTGAAAGGAGATCCAGATAAGAGGGATACCAGAAAATATTGTGCCTTCCATGCGACACATGGGCACAATACGAATAATTGCTTTGCTTGGAAAGCGCATCTCGAAGAACTCGTAAGAGAAGGTCATTGCACGGAGTTCATCGCGAAACAAGCCATCCAGCAGATAGAAGACCGCGATACCGCCAAGGAGCCACCACAGAAGGTCATAAGGATTAACACAATCCTAGCCGACTCCGAGGAGTCCGGACTGACCAACAAAGAAAAGAAGAGGAAGATCAAACAGGCTACCATGATCTCCCAAGTCTCAACTAGTTTCTCACTGGCAGAAGATGACCCCGTGATCGGCTTTCAAAAGAAAGACTTAATCGGCCTGGATCTACCGCACAACGATGCCCTTGTCATCAGCATTCAAATCGCTCAGGCCATGGTCGACCGAGTCCATGCAGATGAGGGCAGTGTAGCCAACATCCTACAATTGGCAGTCGTCCAACAGATGGGCTTAGAGGCAAAGATCAATAAATCAGCCAAGTCCCTGACTGGTTTCAATGGCGCAACGACGGTTACCGTGGGCACGATAGATCTCGACGTCTACTCTCCACCTGTAATCATCTCGCAAACGTTCATGGTCATTGATGAGATCTCACCCTACAATGGCATTCTAGGCAGACCATGGATCGGCCAGATCAACGCCATCATCTCTGCCACACATCAGAAGATTCGCTACCCAATCCCTGGGGGCGGTATCGGCCAGATCAACAGCGATCAAGCAATGGCAAGAAAATGCTCAGCTCAAGGGCTGAAGAAAAGCAAGCAAACACAGTTCCTCCCTGTGAATCAGGCAGATCTAAAGGGAGTAGAACAAGCAGAGGAAAAAGCAGATCCCGTTCCTGACGGCCGAGCAGACCAGAAAGGAAAGGGAATAGCTACTCCCCAATAGCAATCAAAGAATCAGGACCAAGTCGAGGGAATCCGTCAGGAGGTCTCTCCTGAAGAAGGATGGAAGCCCGAAGAGGACGTTGAGCTAGTACCCCTTGATCCTGACAAGCCAGAGAGAAAAGCGCGGATCGGCTCGCGCCTAAGCCATGAGGAAAAGATAGAGCTTGCAGCCTTCCTCCGGAACAACAAAGACGTATTTGCATGGTCGCCATCCGACATGCCTGGCATCGATCCCCAGATCATCTGTCATCGCTTACACGTCAACCCAGCCATCAAACCTGTAGCGCAGAAGAGACGTAACTTCGCCCCCGAGCGGGTTGCCATCATTGAAACCGAGATCGATAAGCTTCTAGCTGCTGGTTTCATCTAAGAAGTCTCCTACGCAGAATGGCTGGCGAACATTGTTCTAGTGGCAAAAAAAAGATAAAGGTCTGTGGAGAGTGTGCGTCGACTACACCGACCTCAACAAGGCATGCCCTAAAGACAACTTTCCACTACCTAGAATTGATCAGCTCGTCGATTCAACTTCCGGCAACCAACTGCTAAGCTTCATGGACGCCTACTCCGGCTACAACCAAATCATGATGCATGAAGATGACAAGGCTAAAACCTCTTTCATCATCGAAAGAGGTACATACTGCTATAAAGTCATGCCCTTTGGGCTGAAGAACGCCGGAGCAACCTACCAAAGGCTGGTGAACAAAATTTTCAATGAGCAAATCGGCAAGACTATGGAGGTCTACGTAGACGACATGCTAGTCAAAGCTCCCGAGCGAGCAGACCACATCAAGAACCTTGCCGAGGCATTCAGCCTACTCCGAAAATACAACATGAAGTTGAACCCGAGCAAATGCACGTTTGGAGTCTCGTCCGGCCGATTCCTGGGATACTTAGTCACCCAAAGAGGAATTGAAGCACATCCAAATCAAATCAAGGCTATACTCAACATGAAGTCACCTGCCACAACAAAGGAGATACAAAGTCTAACGGGTAGGGCGGCAGCCCTCAACCGATTCCTCTCAAAATCTACCGACAAGTGCAGGCCATTTTTTAAAGCCTTAAAGAAAGGACATAGGGACAAGTGGGATGATCAGTGTGAAGTAGCTTTTCAGAACTTGAAATCCTACCTCACTTCACCTCCCTTACTCTCAAAACCGATACCAGGCGAAGACTTGTACATCTACCTGGCGGTGTCCGACTCAGCTGTCAGCTCAGCTCTCATCCGAGAAGAGCTGGGGGCACAACATCCGGTATTCTACACTTCAAAAGCTTTCCTTGATGCAGAGACTCGCTATCCGAAAATGGAGAAGCTCATTTTTTCGCTTGTAGTTTCCGCGAGAAAACTAAGACCCTACTACCAAGCACACCGGATAATTGTCATAACAGAATTTCCTTTGAGATCGATCCTCCACAGCCCCGACGCTTCTCAGCGACTCATGAAATGGGCTATCGAACTCAGTCAATACGACCTCCTCTACCGGCCGAAGACTGCTATAAAAGCCCAAGCTTTAGCAGATTTTGTTGTAGAGTTTACTCCGACAGCCGAAGAAGAGAAGATGGCCACGAAAAGCAAGGAAAAAGCGGACGACACCTCCCCTGCCGATTCAAACCTACCTAACGACATGTGGCAATTGCATGTAGACGGAGCATCAAATCATAAAGGATCAGGGGCAGGCGTCGTCATAATCACCCCAGACGGAACCTTGTTGGAACAAGCCATCACACTAGGCTTTTCTGCTTCAAACAACGAGGCAGAATATGAGGCATTGCTCGCAAGACTGCGTCTAGCAAAAGAACTGACGATCAAAAGATTAGCCATCTACTCAGACTCCCAGCTGATCACAAATCAAGCCTCAGGCGAGTATATGGCAAAGCATCCAAGAATGATCCAGTACCTCGACAAAGTCCAAGGACTTCTGAAAGAATTTCCTACTTTCACCATCCAACAAGTTCCACGGACAGAGAACACTCATGCAGATGCGTTGGCAAGCCTAGGATCAGCACTAGACACCCAGTTCAGACGCTCCATCCCAGTTGAACACCTTGACCGACCAAGCATCGAAGAAATAGAGCCAATCGACTCAATGCAGATCGATGAAGACCCCAGCTGGCAAGACCCCATCATCGACTACCTAGTGAATGAAAATCTGCCAACGGATAAGTCCGAAGCTAGGAAGGTCCAACACAAAGCCGCGAGATATTACATGCAGGGCGACAAGCTCATTCGCAGATCATACTCCGGCCCTCATCTCACTTGCATAAAGTACCCTCAAACACTTGAGGTCCTTTGCAAAATTCATGACGGCGAGTGTGGCAACCACTCTGGGGGCAGGTCACTCGCCCAGAAGGCTCTAAACGTAGGCTATTTCTGGCCTACTATGCGCCATGACTCCACTGAATATGTCAAAAGATGTGATCGCTGCCAACGGTACAAACCAGTTCCTAATCTGCCTGCCGAAATCTACCATCCGCAGAACAGTCCATGGCCTTTCATGCAATGGGCCATCGACTTAGTAGGCCCCATGCCAACGGCACCTGCCAAGAAAGAAATGATGATCGTCGCCACCGATTACTTTACTAAATGGATCGAGGCCGAAGCTCTATCATCTACTAAAGAAGATGATGTGGAACGATTTATCTAGAGAAACATTATCTGTCGGTTTGGCTACCCACAATCACTAGTTACCGACAATGGCTCGCAATTCATCGGCAAGCAGATCACTGCCTTCTTTAAAAAGTACGGCATCAAGCAGCATCTATCTACCCCAAGATATCCTCAAGGCAACGGCCAGGCCGAGGCATCCAATAAAATAATATTGGACTGTCTAAAGAAAAGATTAGAAGGCGCCGAAGGAAAATGGGTAGATGAGCTCCCTGGCGTACTATGGGCTTATCGCACCACTAAGCGAAGATCAACTGGTGAAACCCCGTTTTCCCTTGCCTATGGAACATAAGCGATCATTCCTCCTCACATCACTGTCCCCTCAATAGGCATCGAAGTGGGCAGTATTGAGCAAAACTCCGAGCAGATGAGACTCAACCTTGACTTACTTGAAGGCGAGCGCGAGAAGGCCATTGTCCGAGTCGCCTCCTATCAACAGCGGTTGAAGTCTTACTACGACAAAAGAGCCAAGATCAGACAATTTCAACCAGGCGACCTAGTCCTAAGAAAGGCCTTCATCACTGCACAAAGACAAGGATCTAAAAAGATGAAACCCAATTGGGAAGGCCCTTACATAATCAGCCGGTCCGGGGGCAGAGGAAGCTATACGCTTGACACCATGGAAGGGAAGGAGATTCCGCGACAATGGAACGCTTACCATCTCCAAAGATACTATCCATGACGCTTCCTCCTACCTGCTCAGTCCCCAGCAGACGACTGAGTACTGCACATTTATGAAGAAGAGAAGCAACTACTGCAAATTCCAGAATGTGCCACAACAAAAGACAGTTGCCCATAAGTAGCGTCCTTTGGGAGACGCAGGGCAACAACTAGAAGCGTCCTTCGGGAGACGCAGCCCGCAAAGAAGCGTCCTAAGGGAGACGCAGGGTGCGCCAGGAATTTCCTAAGGGAGGTATCCAGGTTCCTATCCGTTTCCTAAGGGAGGCAGGATAGCCAAACAGTTGCCCATAAAAAGCGTCCTAAGGGAGACGCAGGGCAACGACCAAAAGCGTCCTTCGGGAGACGCAGCCCGCAAAGAAGCGTCCTAAGGGAGACGCAGGGTGCGCCAGGAATTTCCTAAGGGAGGTATCCAGGTTCTTATCCGTTCCCTAAGGGGGGCAGGATAGCCAAACAGTTGCCCATAAAAAGCGTCCTAAGGGAGACGCAGGGCAACGACCAAAAGCGTCATTCGGGAGACGTAGCCTGCAAAACAGAGTCCTAAGGGAGACGCAGGGTGCGCCAGGAGTTTCTTAAAAGGGGGTCACCATGCTCTCTGCGGGAAATATCCAGGTTCCTATCCGTTTCCTAAGGGAGGCAGGATAGTCAAAAAGTTGTCCATAAAAAGCGTCCTTCGGGAGACGCAGGGCGACGACCAAAAGCGTCCTTCGGGAGACGCAGCCCACAAAGCAGCATCCTAAGGGGGTTGCAGGGTGCGCCAGGAATTTCCTAAGGGAGGTATCCAGGTTCCAATCCGTTTCCTAAGGGGGGCAGGATAGTCAGACAGTTGTCCATAAGCAGCGTCCTAAGGGAGACGCAGGGCAACGACCAGAAGCATCTTAAAGCGTTTTCTGGAAAAATGCAGAATACGCCCGGAGTCCCTCAAGGGGGACCCTGGCTTTTGCCGAAATCCCAAGGGAAATACACAGCAGGACACTAACCGGTTACTCAAGCAGTTCACAAGACAATGTGCAAATTGAAGTTGAAAAAATAAAGACTGAAATTTCCATAGTAAAGCGACCAACCGGCCAAGTTCAAACAAAAAGAAGATGGTCAAAACAAGACCAATTATTCTAAACAAAAAGCAGACTACAAAAGCTGAAAAGAAATAAAGAAGTCTTCTTCTACTCAGAAGCGCCAGCAGGAGACCCCTGATCTGCAGCCTCTTCAGTGTCCACCTGATCAGCCACGCTCTCAGCAGCTCCACATGCATGATCCATGACGTCTGCCGCCGCCTCATCAGCTGCATCATCCTCTGCTCCATCTTCTTCAGCTACTGCCTTTTCAGCCACCTGCTCTTCAGCCCCTTCGGTGTTCGCAGCATTAGCCTCCTCACCTCGCACAGGGGACAAGTCAGGATAGAGCATCTCGATGTCTTCATCTCCAATGGCATAGAAGGGATCATATCCAATTGTGCAGTCCAAGTAGCCCAACTTGTACGCATCCATGACAGCTTCCGACTTGGATTCTTCAGCAGACTTATGATAGGCGTGAAATCTAGCCAAAAGCTTGTCATAACTATGAGAGATGTCGGCGTTCTTGCGCTCAAGGCGGAAATAAGCATCTTTTCGACTTGCCAAGTCAACAGCAGAAGAGCTGAGCTCGGAATCTTTCTCAGTAAGGGAACTCTTCAGCTCAGATATCATCGCCCGCAAATCAGACGTCTTCTTCTCATAACGAGTCTGCTCGGCAGAAAGCTTGCTAGCCAGCTCAGCATTCTTCTTCTCCAACTCACTAAGCTGAGCAGAAGAGGGGGCAACAGCAGACGATGAGTTCCGGATGGTCTCCGCAGCAAAAACCACTCCTTTTTGAAGCAGATGAAATGTCGCTTCTCTTTGTTTTTCCAAGGAAAGACTTGAAAAAGTACCGAGATCACCAGCCTGACGGACTTGATCAACCAGCTCAGCACAAGCGGATGGACTTGATAGAAAGTGCGTCTTGAGCAGATCAGACACGCCCACATCCCCTGTAGGGCTAGGCTTGTCCACCTTTGGATCAGCCGCTGATGTCGCAGAAGAACTTTTTCCCCGAGCAGATGACTCTTTTGCTTTCTTAGCCTCTGCCAACCTTACTTCCAAAGGAACTGACGACAATGAATCAACTCCACGCTTGACTGCTTGTGACTCAACAGTTGGATCATGATGGTTGGATGGATGAGCAGACCTCGCACATCAACCTCCACTCTTCGGCTGGTGCAAACGACCCGAACGTCGGAGAGGAAAATCAGCATCTCTTGGCTTCTCAACAGGTGACCTGGACCGTGCACGAACTACGTCGCGGAGCAAATCACGATCTCCAAACTCATCAGCAAGAGGCTTAAGGGGAACATCCCTAATGTTGCGCATACCACCAATCTTCTTGCTATCTGCACCAACAAGATGTTTGACTCTGGCAGATGACGCGGGAATAGCTCCTACTTGGGTTTTCTCAGCAGAAGGGAACCTTGGCTTCTTCCTCAACGGAGACACATTCCTCGCCCGCAAAGAAGTAGCTGGAGTTCTCGAAGACTTGACATCGGCCTTCCTTTTTGGTGGGGGTTTAGCAAAGCACTCATCCTGTTCAGCAGATAGATCATCAGGGTCCGGACCATTCTGCTTCCATCTCTCGACATCCTCGGCAGGGGGCAGACCACCATCTTCCTCCCGATACTCGCTCAACAGCCAGCGCCACTCACGAAACTTTTGGGGAATGTTCAAAGCACGGCGGACCTTAGCCATGTCAGGCCCAAGCTCCAATTGCTTGCTGATGTCACTCACTACAAGCAGAAGACAGAAGTTAGTCAGCCACACTTGAAGAAACTCAAATAAAAAGAAAACAGATCATAAATCACAAAAAAAACACCATAGCAATAAGTGATAGGAACAAGGGGGCCGTCGCCAACGTCTCCCTCCCAGCGTCCGCTAACTTCCAACAAGTCGTCATGCCAAGCGTGATCTCTTTGACTAAGATCGTCGAACAGCCTGGACCTGTAGACACGAACCTGGGCATACTGCTCGAAGTGCCTCACTTCAAAAAAATGAAAGAACTCTCGCACCGTCAACTCCAGTGTAAAGAAACGGCTCAGATTCTCGAAGCACATGATCGCCCGGTAAACATTGGGAGTACTCTGGCTTGGAGCACACCCCATGGCGCAGAACACCTCCTTGAAGAGCTTCGACAGCGGGAATTTGAAGCCCAGTGAAAAATAAAAAGGACGGAAGGTAATGATCCTAGCACCAGGATCATCCGCATCCTCGAAAGAATCGTTATCAGTCCGAGACCTCAATAGCTTGACCTGCACGTCATCTGGAATGGCAGAAGCGAAAGCAGCCCGCCATTTCTGGAACTGAGCGTCGGTCGTGACTCGGTGCAAGTTGGCCACGAACTTCTTGCTAGGCACTACGGAACCTCCCCACAAATACAAAGGCACGTGAGAGCTTGGAGCCTTGCTACCATCTCTGGAAGACATGGTTGGTCAATGAACAACTACAAGAAGAGAAGAAAATTCTACAAGTTAGAATCCCAAAAAAAAAAAAAAGGGCTGGCAGAAAAAAAGAAAAAAGTAAAAAAAAGAAAAAAGAGGGCAGCCCAGCATGAGCAGCCCGTTAATTCCTTCAGCCCAGCACGCAGGCGGCCCAGTCCTCCAGCTCTTGCACGCAAGGCCAGCCTGCTTGGCGCAGGCCCAAGTCGCGCAGCCCGTCTCTTCCTCGCCCATCTCGCCAGCGCGCCTTCGGCCCAAGCCCTAGCTCGACAGCCCAGCGGGAGCAGCCTGCTCGCCCAGCGGAAGCCCTTCGCGCGCAAGGCCCAGCGCCTTTTCTGCCTCAGCTCCGAGGCCCAGCATGCGCCTCCTTCTGACTTGGGCTTGGCTCCTCCACGCCCTTGCTTCCGGCCCAGCACGCATATGCTCCAGCCCAAGCTATGTAGCTCCAAGACTAGCATGCACATCATGCTCCATCTGATCCCAGCATCAATTCCCCAGCTATTTGGCAGCTATTGCTCACAAATTGCAACTCATGCTGGACCATCTCCTTGCTGCCAAAAAATTAAAAAAATATATATATACATACATATATATTTTTACAGGCTCGACTTACTTGGGATGCACGGCAACTCCTCTCCTCAACAAGCAGTACAAATTCTCCAAAATCTTTCTCAAGCCAGAAGGTAGAGAAGTTAAGTTTGTGATATGAGAAAGAGTGAAGAGAAGCCCTGTATTTATTCAGGTTGGACAACCCGGGTCAAGAAGGAATCACAAACTCATTCCTACTGGGAATCCAACTCCAACAACAGTCAGAAGCCTACACCAATTGGGAATCCAATCTGCGAAGGAGTCCAACTCACATAATAAAGCCCAGACACAGTTGGAGAGCCCGAAAAAAATAATTTCATCTCCTACATGCCACACAAGCGCCATGCAGAAGTTGGGGGCATTTGTGGGAGCATATATTTTCGTCTCCAATCAGGGCACGCCACGTGGAAAAGAAGATTATCTCTTTAATTAATTAATTAAACCAGTTTATCTGGCTAATTAATTAATTGGAATAAATATCTTAATTAATATGATATTATCTTTATTTAAAGAGATAATATCATTAATTAAGATATTATCCTAATAAAGAGAAGATAATATCATTTAAATCAGATATTATCTTTTTAAGAGATAATATCATTTAATTCAGATATTATCTTCTTAAGAGATAATATATATTTAATTCAGATATTATCAGGCCCAACTGGATTCCTACGAAACCCTAGCCCCGAGGCTCCTATAAATAGACAACCTCATTCAACATTCAAGGGACATCTAAACCTACATCTAAACCTACTCCTTATACCCGAGAAAAATACCCGAAGCTCTCTCTCCCTCTCCACTCTCCATACTTCCTCCTCACGGCTCCGGCCACCACACACGGCTCCGGCCACCCGGTTTACACCCTACATAAAACTCCGTACCCTTTGCTTAGCTATTGTTTTCCTACAAACACTCGAACTAACTTAGGCATCGGAGGGCCTTTGGCCAACACCCCCCGGGTGTGGTCTATTTACTCCAGTCTTTTTTACAGGAATCGAGGAAGAGAGAGAAGGAAGATCGAAGGTTGAAGGATCTAGAAGCGAATATTCTCCCGTGAGATTATTTGCACAAACAAACATAATGTGGGAGGAGGGGGTAGGGCTTTGTGGGGTGGTTTCTCAACAACAAAGGGAAATCCCGTCGAGGGAAGGGGGAAGAGAGGGGGTGGTTGTTGGGTTGGGGTTCTAGGTTTGACAAGACTTGCCCCTAAATTTTCCGAAACCCGAGACGAATCCTTGGAAAATTCCCGACATCACTCCGATTGAGCCCACTTCTAAAACTATATCCTTTTTCCCAAAAAGGAATAAGGGTACGAGACTTTTTGCTAAAATTTCAGCAGAGTCTCTCCTGTAAATTGAACATTGCCCAAATTTTAACCTGCACAAAAACACATTTAATATCCCAACAAGCAGCACGCACAATATAATTTCATGCAATTCACATAAACGGCCTTCGGTCTTTCAATAACTCTCAACAAACTACCAAGCACGCTATTAAATCAATTCACACCTTAAAAAAAGCAAACAATAAATTCAAATATGAATTATGAATACTAAATACAACCTGCATCATTAACTTTTCCAATCCCAATATACGAGGTTTTAACCTCCTAACACAATAACATCTATGTCTACAGCTGCACCTATTAACCTTAGGCTGCCTACGTACCATCACTGAGGGATTAAGCCACACGTAGTTCTTTCCTACTAACACCCGATTCCAACACATACAATACCTTTATTCATCTCTCTGTTATTCACATAATCTCCCCATATGCCGGCACTACCAACGCCACGTATGGGGTCTGTCATCACGCTGGATAATCTACGCCACGTGCGATCTCACATAATATCACAATATCTCCTCATATGCCGGTACAACTAACGCCACGTATGGGGTCTGTCAACACGCCGGATAACCTACGTCACGTGCGACATCAACATACTATCACAATATCTCCCCATACGTCAGTACAACCAACGCCACGTATGGGGTCTGTCTCAACGCCGAAAAATCCTACGACACGCGAGACCTCAACATCATATCACAATATCTCCCCATACGCCGGTACAACCAACGCCACGTATGGGGTCTGTCAACACACCGGATAACCTACACCACGTGCGACCTCGACATATTGTCACATAATCTCTTCATACGCCGGTACTACCAACGCCACGTATGGGGCCTGTCCGCACGCCGGATAACCTATGCCACGTAGGACCTAATATTCACAAGGTGGTACTTATAGTGTAATCATAATCCGGAGAGGTACCTAGGGTAGTGCGTATAGCACTTCAAACTGACATTCTAAACTCTTTTTATACATTTATATATAAATATATATATATATATATATATATTAAGTTCTAAAGTTGTATAAGCCTCAACCTAGTCAACATGGCTCAATAACACTCAAGATCTGTCATTATAATCCTTCTAGGAAGGTAAAACTACCTCGAAAGACTCACGACCAACCAAGGGTCAAACTACCCAAACTTGGTCAAACGGGCCCACGGGGCCTACGACCTCCAAATTCCTATTCGAAAGTTCCTATGTGTTCTACAAAGCTTAGGACACACGTTCTGCAAGTTTGGTCCAGATCGGACGGTCTGATCGCTCACGATCGCACGATCTTACGGTTAATATAAACATAAACTTTAAGTTATTAAATCGGAATATCCGGGGCTTCGATTCACGATCCGTGAATTCCTACACGATCCTAGAAATGCCTAGGTTGACACATACCAAATTCAAGACCATCCAACGGTCCAAATCTATCGAACCCGGATAACGCGCAATAGGCGATATCCGTTCGAGACTCAAACGGTATCCAAATTGAAATCCGAGCACACCTACACACTCGTGAGGATCAGGAGATTACATCGGGACACAGTGCCCTTTTTCTACAGTGCCCACGCGCCGGCAGTGTGTGGGTGCTCAAAGCGATTATGCATCGCCGGAAAATCTCAAAACCACAGCTCCAAACTCCTACCCTAGGTATAACACCCTATTTGGAACCACTTTTGTTCTTGGACCTACCCCAAAAACTGACCGAAAGTGGCCGGAATCGTGATTCCAAAATTGGCCAAACCCTAAATCCAAAATCGAACGACTTAGTGCCCGTTTGGCATTACTTATTTGGGGTAATAAGTGATTTTTTTAAAATTTTGAGAAGCCCAACCCGTTTGGTAAACTGTAAGAAAATCACTTATTGTTAAAAATTGCTGTGAGAGAAAGCTATAAAGGAAAGCAGCTAATGAGGTGCTTTCATTTTATGATTATACAGATATCAGTTTCGAAGAGGCGCTGGGTTTAATGATTATATGGCAATCATTTTCTGATTATGCATAAAATCAATACCAACAACATTTTTAACAAAAATTTTACCAAATGCCAAACTACTTTCTCTCACAGCTGATTTCTCTCACAGCAAATCTGACAGCGATTATTTTCACAGCACAGTAATGCCAAACTAGCCCTTAGGCTAAAAATAGATGTAATCATATCTAACCATCAGTTAGAGCATGGAAAAGAGGTAGAAATCCATACCTTACTAGTCAAATTTGGAGGAGAAATAAGGGAGAACAAGCGGTTTGAAAATTTATGACAACCGGCTCGTTTTTTGCAGATTCCGGCGGCTGGAGTGGCTGACGGCGACGGAGACCGGGTGGGATGACAAGAGGAGGAGGTGGCGGTTCAAACAAGACCGGTCTCAAGGCCGGTCGTTGATGGTGGCCACGGCTGTGCAGAAAACGAAATGGGGGAAGGCGCTGTGCGAGCGGGGAGAGAGAGAGAGAGAGAGAGAGAGAAAAAAAAAATCTGATTTTTTTTTATAAAAATCCCATTTCGAAATAATTACGATTGTGCCACTAAATTTCTTTTTATCATATCTCTCTCGTTACAATTCCAATTCGAGCTCACTACGAGTCTACGGACTCATCTCGTCGTGCTCTACGCAACGGTATAATCGAAATTCCCAAATTCCTTCCCTGTCAAAAAGCCAACTCAAAACCAAATAAAATATTCTAGAGGCAAAAATGGTCTTTCATTTGAATAAATTATTATTTACCTAATTATTTAGGACCGGGTCGTTACAAGGTTCGTTGGGGGTTGGAGGGTAGTGGTTATGGGGGAAAGAGGCGTTGGATGGTTGTGCTGCGATGGAGGGTGAGAGAAATTGGTGAAATGCTCTCATCTCTCTGCCAAAAAATTGATCACGACACCCACCTTATCCTAGTCTCCCTAGCCAAACACCCACCCTATCGCAACCCATCCAAACGCCCTCATCTACCTTATCGCAACCCACCATCTCTTCCACGACCCAACACACTCCGGCAACTAGCCTTCATAGCCCTAACCACCTTCACAGATCCAAATCGACCAAGCACTACCCATCAATAACCCCAAAAAATAATCACATCAATCAAAAATATCTAGATATAATCAAGCAACAAGACATTGAAGTGATCATGCAGATGTAGGCAAAGGTTGAAGGTTGCGGAGAAGAAATTCGAAGGTTGGGGGTGGAGGACGAGGGGAAAGGGATGGGTCTGGGTTTGTGATGAGGGAGAAAAAATTGCAAGAAATTGTCTTGGGAGGGAGGGTGCGGGTTTGTGATTAGTTGAAAGAGAGATGGGGAGGGTCTTCGTGGTTGATATGGTGGTGGGGTGGAGCCTGGTCGGGATAGGAAGGGAGAAGAAAGGGGGAAGGAAGGTATGGTGGTCATGGGGAAAAGGGGAGAAGAAATTTGGGAGGGTGGGGGCGTCAGTTCCTAAGTTTTTTTTTTCTCTTTTTCTTCAATTTTTCCAAAAAAAATATATTTTATTCATGCATTAATCAGTTTTAAATTTAAAAAAGAAAAATTGGGACCCATAAATGCCACGCAGACAATTAACAGAAAGATCTGACGGAAACTCTAACGGCGAAACCATATTGTAACAAATTGAAAAGATCGGGGTATGTGATTGTAAAAATTAAAAAGATAAGGACTAACATATCTTAAGTGTGTAACTACAGGGTACTAAACTGTAATTAACCCTTTTTTTTTGTCCTTATACACATATATTATTATATTATATATAATGTAACCAACACATTTATTATATTTCATATATGTAGCTATCACATGTGATATCTGCAAGTTCACACGTATGTCTTAGGGTTGTTTTTTATTTTTCTATGGTTTAAATTTGAATTTGGTTGATGAATTTGAATTTTTATGTTAATTAAAATATGTTTTAAATTATATATATTGTTATTATTATATTTTAATATAAATTTTTAATTGTCGTATCCATGACGTATCGTATCCTAGTTTTTGAAGATTTGTCGTATTCCCATGTCGTGTCGTATCGTATCGCCCTATCCGTATCGGCAGTCCCGATCTCTTGGACCACAGGAGTCCAAGAGATTGTGGTCACCCACCATTGGATATTAATCTAATGATTCAAAAAAGTTTCTTAAAAGGAGTGCAAGAGTGAGTGAACCGTTGAATTTACATTCAACGGTGAGTGACCACAAATCTCTTGGACCCCTGTAGTCCAAGAGATCAGGACTGTCCGTATCGGTGTCCGTGCTTCTTATCTGAATTTTGTAAGATTTACTTGATTTAATCTCAAATTAGAACATCAATTCTTTTTTATCAATGAAGAAGGGGGAAACTGAAGCTGGGAGCTCTTCCAACATTGTGAAGAGAGAACCCACTAGACGAAGAACTAGTTGTTAGAACATCAATTTTATGATATCAAATAATTTACTTGCAGCTTATATTACTCAACATTTAAATTTTTATCATTTAATCTTTACAGGACTATTTCTATTTGCAGTTTCCTAGTTATGCATTTCAATCGTCAAACTGATCTATTGTACCAAAAATGCATTTAGCCACACCTTATACTAGATGTGGCATGCACTAAAAGCTTCAACAGCCCTGGGCAAAGTACCTTCAAATTTATTTATTTTTAATAGAAACAAAATTTATTGAAAGAAACGAAAAGGAACACACAAGTGGATAAAGCAGCCACAAGCCAAACGAACAACAACATAAAAAATAGACTAAAAAAACATGGAAAATTTGCATACATACCACATGAACTTTTAGGCTTGCGTGTGATTACCACATGAACTTTTAATTTCTACTATTAACCACCTGAACTTTATATAGTGTTGCAATGTACCACCTATGTCTAACTCCGTTAAACTTTCTATTAAGTTTAATGGCATTTCGGTCAATTTCCTATAACAATATAATTTAAATTTGTTAAAATATACATAATTATGTTATTAAACAAATAACTTTAAAAAAAATAAAATACCCAAAGAAAAAAAATGTAAAAAAAACACTTCACATCACAGCAGCAGCCTTAGTATAGTGGAGTAAGAATAGTCTTTGAAATATGAAGTGACAGAAGCCCATTGAGCTACCCAGAATTTAACTCTATCCCATAATTCACCAACACCTACTCCCTTACAAGGATTGAAATATCGACCGATATATCGGTATTTTCAACTGTCGACAACGATACTGGGGGTAAGGCCATATCTTCCCCTATATCGACGATATATCCCCGATAAGTGCGATATCCCCGATATTTCCCGATATCCATAACAGAACTCAAAAAAAATTCAGAAGTTTTGAAGGCAATTGAAGCAAATTGAAATGCAAAAATAGCTCATCCTTGCTCAGAACTTTATAATTTATTAATATGAAGAATCTATGCACAGTCCACTGCCCACATACCTCTAATCCATCTGAAGAGGACATGGCGATCATTTTTGGATCTATGAGCATAGAAACTAGACCTAGTACTAACTCAAATGAATCTTATGATGGCTATGGTTATGTCATGTCTGATTATAGTGGAACTAGTTATGGAGCTCAAGATGATGTAATAGATTATGGATAGTAGGGAGCTCAAGAGAGACATATGTGCACCATGTTCAAACATGGGTTACAAACTGCTCAGGTTACATGACTTGGTATGACTATTGTATGAATCTAGATGGTTGTTCCTCATTGTTTGAACCTCATAGGAGCTCTTCATTTATGTAGATGGACACTTATCTAAATTGTAATCCAATGTTTAAACAAACTATTGATTTATGCATGGTTTACTCATTCTAATCAACACTTTATTTTCAAACTTTTCATTAAAGCGCATTACATACCACTTATATTTCATCATATGTATATCTTATCATTAGTAAATTTTTCATTTTATTTGTTCAATACATTCGTTGATAATGTACATAACATCTATAAAAGTTTTACACCAAAATTATGTGTTTCAATGCCTATATCTGTCATTTTTGTTGATTTTTTTCCGACACCTAAAATGATAACGATATATCCCCCGAAATATCCGTAAATTGAAGGCCCGATATTTTTTGCACGGCCGATATTTCAATCTTTGCTCCCTCATACTAAAAAAAAATCCTCGTGTTATGCTCCAGCTAAATGTCCAAAATACAGACTGCACCAAGCAACCCCATAAGGTTGAAGCAAGGTTTCCCCCACCCCAAATGACAAAATGGGAACATAGAAGATCAAAACAACTTTTGGAATAACCAAAACAGTCTTAACCTCCCTCAACGAGGTCCACCAAAGACTTAAAGAAAGGGGGCAATGTTAAAAAAGGTGATCCACTTTTTTCTCACTCATTTGCATAAAACACACCAGTGTGAAGACAAATACATATACGGTCTTTGTCTTTGGACAAGATCAGATGTGTTTACTTTCCTGAGGGCCACCAACCAGACGAGAACCTTAGGAGGAGATTTGGCCTTCCAAATTAAAGAATAAGGAAGAAAGCCCTCCGCCATCCCATTGTTGAGAAGAAAAAGAACGAAAAGATTTGCACGAAAAATACTCTGAACCCTCGAGCTCCCACCATCTCCTATCCAATCTAATTCCGTCAAGTATGTCCAGCATCTTGAGAACCTCAACTAACTCCCTCTCATTCATATTCCTCCTGAAGCCGAAGTCCCAATTATACGAGAACACGTGAATGTCCGCGAAATGAGAAATGCATAAAAAGTGTTACGAAGACAGCGCAAACAATCTGGGAAAAAGATCCTTCAAAACCCCTCCCTCGCCCAATTGTCCTCCTAAAATCTCACCCTATCCCCATTTCCACCTCAAACCTACAACACTGTAAAATGAGTAGTAACCAGAAGAAATATCCTTCCAATGATTACGAAAGAAGCCCGTAGTAGCAGGACTGGCATCCCACCCATTCCTTATTACTAATCACCAAATTCCACAAGGAATTAGATTCCAAAGGAAAACGCCACAACCATTCAGCATGCAAAACTTCATTCTTTTCCTTCAGAGAACCCACTCCAAGTCCACCTTCACTCTTAAATTTGGCCACCAAATCTCATCTAACCAAATGGTCCTTAACAACCCTGTATCTTCAATTAGGAGAAGCTAAACACACTAGAGTGCTCTTGTTCACACAGTGGAAGGCGTAAAAAATAATTCTTATTCACACCTTCAACTGGCTAGTTATTCCCACTTGTCGATATGGTTTTCTTAAAGTTCAACTTTGTAGCATTTCATACTTTCCATAATGTACATAACATATTCTAGATAAATTACAACAGTTATGATGAAAATGTAGCAATATATTTTGATCTCCACAACATGCATTTTTTCCATAGATACTCACATTTTGCACTTAGGACCTCAGACAACTTGAAACTTTACTCCTTTGCAAGACACCAGAAATTTAGAACACCCAAAATTATAGTGAACACAGGCATTCATCAATTCATATTTCACAAATTTTGTTATATTTTTCAACCTCCAAACAATTCTATGGATTACTGTAAACTGAACTAGAAGAATATCCATAACCAAACAAGAATTACATCCCTCTTTCAGGAAAAGGAACGCATAAACTATGCCTTTTGTACACCCAAATTAAAGTCAAAGGCATCAAATCCTTATAGAATACTTATCAAGAACCAAAAGAAAATCAAAAAAGCGAAGATTAAAAAAAAAAAATTCAAATAAAAGAGTTGCTTATAGTGTGCAAGAAGAATTACATTTCAACCAACTTAAGTCGTCTGTTATTAAAAAATAAAACTAACACTCAACTTAACAATATAAAATGAACTCAACCTGTTTGTAGAATGAGGTTTCTGTAAAAGAGGTTTCTGCTTGGCACGGTGAAAATGAGACGTTTGTGAAGGCCTTTTTGGCCAAAAATATTTGGTGTAAAAATAAGGCTAAATTATTGAAATGTCCCTTGTAACTCAATTTCAGTCTCAGTTTCCCCCCTGAAACTCTAAGTGTCTCACTTTCCCTATGAAACTCCATATAGTGTCTCACTTTGCTTGGATTCTAACCAACCTAATAGAAGTCGTCACACTTGCACACGTGTGCCATTTCTATTTCTCTAGGTTCTTCTGTACTTGTAGGTTTTAAAGTGCCAATAAGGCAGGACCCATAATAGACCATATCTTCAATTATGGTAAAATCTTCGCATAAGGAGACATATTTTGGGTGATTTCAAAATCTGAGTAAAGTAATAGAATCTTCAACAGTGAAGGTGTAAACTGAATTTGACATTGACAGAAGCAGGAGGACTATTTAACTTCAAATTCTTTATTTATTCTTGGCCTTAGGTTCGAATCTGACTATTTAACTTTGTATTATTGTATTTGGCTTTGAACTTTAAAGAATATTATAATGGGTGTTGTCCAATTAGTGATGAGTACATTGCTTTATTAAGTTAGGTATACTCATGAAGATGATGCTTTTAATTTGACTTTGTGGTTTTTTACTGCTACAAATGATTGGTTGGTAGAGTAAATTCAGGTTTTATGCTCTATTTTGTGTTATAGATGTAGAATCAAATTAGACAAGTGAGGAAAAAGAACAAACTAGCAGTGAGAGTGACGAGGATTTGGATAAAGACCCAGATTTTGTAGACCTTGCCTATGCACAAAGTGAGGAGGATGTGAGATTGTTGAGGGATGATGATAATCAGTTTCAGGGATATTAGACCATGATGCAATTGACAGAGACCCTAATGCAGGTGAAGAGGATGAGGAGTCAGATAATAACCCTGCCTCACCTAGGATGTGTACACTAGAGCACTATTCTTTTGAGTCTGAGGTTGTGACTGGAAACTGCTTGAGAAAGAGGAAGCTCCCTAACTTTAAAGACTTCATCCCATCCATCGATATGAAAAATCCTCAATTTGAGCTCGGTTTAAGATTTCCTAGTCGTGAAATCTTTAGGGCAGCTGTGAGGAGACATTCTATCATAATTGGCAGAGAGCTTAAGTTTAAGGTGAATGATAGCAGTAGGATTTGAGTAATTTGTGATAAGAAGTGTCCATTTTACCTATATGCATTATCTGTGCATGGAAGCAAGCATGTTCAAGTGAAAACCTATGTTGGGAAACATACTTGTCGGCAGGGGAATGAGAATATGCATGCCAATGTAAAGTATTTCTCAAACTAGTATGAAAGCAATTTAACAAATCCTAACTGTGATGTGGGATCTTTTCAAGAGAAGGTGAACCAAGAAACTGGCTATTATCCTTCTAGGGCACAAGCTTATAGGGCAGGAAGCTTGGTAACCAGCAATATTAAGGGGAGTTATATCGAACAATATGAACTTTTATGGGATTATTGTGAGGAGTTGAAAAGGACAAATTCTGGTAGTTTAGTGGTGGTAAAGTCTGAGTTTGAGGGTGATACGCCAAAATTTCAAAGGGTTTACATTTGCTTGCAAGCTTGTAAGCAAGGGTTCTTGGATGGTTGTGGGCCATATATAGGGTTGGATGGTTGCCACAACCAAGGCCCTCACCTGGCCAATAGTTATGTGCTGTAAGAGTTGATACAAATAATGGGATGTTCCCATTGGCATATGTTGTAGCTAAAGTTGAGAGTTATAATACTTAGAAGTGGTTTTTGGAGTTATTAAGTCATGATTTGAAGATAGAGAACAACCACAGCTATTTGTTTATGACTGACAAATAAAAAGGATTAATTGATGTTGTGGATGATTTATTCCCAAGTGCTGAGCATAAGTGTTGTTTGAAGCATTTATATGCAAATTTCATGAAGGAACATAAAAGATTGGCCATAAAGCTGCAAATGGAATCAATAGCAAGGGCCACTACACTGCCATGGTTTGTTGAGGAAATGAAGAAGATGTTAGAGTTAGACACAGATGTACATGCTTGGTTATGTGAGAGGGATGCAAGTCAATGGGCTAGATCCCATTTTAGAATTGACTTTAAGTGTGACATTTTGATGAATAATTTAAGTGAGGCTTTTAACTCATCCATATTACCTACAAGGAACAAGCCTGTATTGATTGCATTGGAGAGGATTAGAATGTATTTAATGATCTTAATGGCTTCAAGGAGAGTAGCCATGAATAAGTGGTATGGTCAAGTTGGGCCTAGAATACAAGGGGTATTGGAGGTAAATAAGGCAGCTCGGTAGTGGTGCATTCCAAGGCATGTTGGGCAAAATAAATTCCAAGCGATGCATCACAGTGGAAGACAGTTTGTGGTAGATTTGAAGGCCCACACATGCTCTTGTAGAGCATGAGATCTTAATGGTCTTCCTTGCCTCCATGCTTGTGCTGCAGTAAGTGGATTCCATGGGAATCCAGAAGATTATGTGCATGACTTCTACAAGAAAGATGCTTATCTAAGAACTTATAGGGACATGATTCACCCTTTGCCTAGCCAAGACTTGTGGCCTAAAAGTGGTTTACTTGTTTTGAAGTCCCCTCTTTACCATAAACAACCTGGTAGACCAAAGAAGAGTAGGAAAAAGGCATATGATGAGCCTAAAAAGAAATCAAATCCCAACAAACTCCAAAGATACCACATTGTCATCAAGTGTAGCAATTATGGGCAATAGGGCCATAACAGAACTAAATGTAAGGAGCCAATGAAAAACCAGCCAAGGCGTAAGCAATCTGTAAGTATTGCTTATTATATTTCATAACAATTGCACTATTTATTTATTATATTTAGAAAAGTTGACTCTAATATATCATTTGTGTAGGTGAGGAGAGCCAATACACTGGGACAATCAGTCCAACCTCATTCACAGCCAAGACATAAGGTTCCTGTAACTCAATTTATATACTAGTTTTACAAAAACATATAGACTAGTTTTACAAAAACATACATACTAGTATGTCATTTATGTAGGTGAGGAGAGCTCGTTCAAATTATCATTCAACGGAATCGGATGCACAGCCAAGCCAATCAACTCATCTTTCACAACCAAGACAATCAACTCATCTTTCACAGCAAAGTCAATCATCCTGAGCTCAATCACAGTCACTGCAAGCCCACATTATTTCAAATAAAGAGGGAGGTCCTTCAAAGAAGAGGTTGACATCAGCTGCAAACAACAAGGAGTGGCTAAAGAAAGTTAGGGCCACTATGCAACCTTGGCAGTGGTGATTTTGATGTCCATGAAGAAGATTGCAATTCTGTTGATTGCAGTTGATGTGGAATTATGTTTTGATAAGGAAAGGGAGAAAACAATCATTGCTGTTCATGTGAAAAGAACTAATTTTGGCATATTATGTTCTTGATGTGGAATTGTAAGCCTTTTGAAATAGATTTGATGTACAATTAGCTGCAGTTGATATGGATTTAAGTTTTTTATATGTCCTTTTGGGTTTTTGATGTGGACATGGTCTTTTCTTGTCGAATTAGAATGTGTAAACTGATGTTCACAATAGAAATGTACTTAATGAATTGAGCCTATGTTGGCATCAAGTTTATTTGTCAAGTAAATTGAGCCAGTGGTGATTATTTAGTTTCAGAACTCATTACCTATTTGTTTAGTTTGCTTACTATCTCAAAGTATGGTCAGTTGATACCCAAAAAAAAAAAAAAAAGCAAGACCACTTTATAGAAGAGGTTGAACAATAATAACAAAAAGTATGGCAATATTAAAATACCATTGGATTAATCATTCTAAAAAACACCAGATTACATAACACACAAATGCCATTGTGCTCAACCATTCCCAAAACACTTGCAGATTACAAACCTCCCTCCTCCCCTTTGTTACAGTTAAGATTACTAAACCTACATTACATAGTCAACTCTAAACCTAATGATGATTATCCCTTAAACCACCAACCATCATGGAAATCAACATTATCCAAGAAAGAATCAGAAATCCCCACAACAATTTCTCTCTACCTCGAAGCTTGGCTAGATCTTGTTCCAGTCTTTCCCTATTCTCCGCAACTCAGGTATTATATCCTTTGAACAAGAACACATCTCTGGATCAAACCACTCAAAGAAACAACAACCTATGTTCCTTCCCTGTAACACCATAATATCATCAAAAACTACCATAAACAAGTAAAAATCTACAAATATTAAAGTGGTTGTTACCAGTGGGCAGACTAGAAACCTTCGACCTGGGTTGGAATCTGTCCATGAGGTCTGAACTCGACAGAGCTTCCCACAATGGCAATGCTTTCGTTGTCGACCCTCCATCACAACTTCAATTCAATTGTTGAAGGAGGTCTTTAGGGTTCACAATTGTTTGCAATTTGGGACCAATTTTTGCAGAGTTAATTAATACCCATAAATTCTTATATGGACAGATGAACCAAGAAAAATGGCACATGGGCGTCACGTGTGCAAGTTTGACGACTTATGTTATGGCTGGATGGAATCCAAGCAAAGTGAGAAACTATATGGAGTTTTATAGGGGAAAGTGAGACACTTAGAGTTTCAGGGAGGAAACTGAGATTGAAATTGAGTTACAGGGGGCATTTCAATAATTTAGCCTAAAAATAATTAAACGAAAATTCTAGATCAACCATAAAAATTGCTCACTAGACCCTACAAAAAGAATTTATCTTCTATATTTTCAATTAGCTCCTGAAAGCAATTTAAAAAAAAAATTTAGCATTGATATTTCAATTTCATCAATTTGAGATCCAATGTTTCTAAATCTAACTAATTCACGTTCTTCAATTGAAAAGTTAAAAGCTGATGTAGTAATCACAATAGTGCGTTTTCATGGTTGCTTGTACAATCTGCGGATGTGATTCTTTTTTTTTTGGATATGAGATTGGTCTTATTTCACGTAAGAATAAATCTTGGCCAAAATATGTCTAACCCAACAAACATCCCTGAACTCCCTTTAATTTTTTGTACAAAACCGTTACGTGTGTAGCACCCGAGAGAGTAAAATTGACAGATTTTGTACAAGAAATTAATGGAAAATACAGTAATCAAAGTGGAATTTTATGAAAACTACAATGATTAAAAATGTACTTTAATTTTTTATTGAAATTATTTACAAAAAAGAAAATTTTAAAAATGTGGAGTGGGTATAGTGGCACTCTATTGAAGAACAAGGCATTCACCACTAGAGAAATGATTAATGCACAATTAAACCTAAAATTTACCAAAAGACACTTTCATACAAAACTACTAGGGGTGTACATATTTTACAATCCGATCCAATGTGTTCGGATGTCAGGATCCAATGTGTTCGGATGTCAGGATTCAATCCAATCTAATTTAATGTACATTGGATTCGATATGATCAGTTTGTATGAAAATATGATAATCACAAAGATAATCGTATAGAATTTAATCTGATAGAAAATACCATTAAGTATGTACTAAATATACATAAATAAATTTTAGAAAACAACATTACAACACGAAGTTCTACACACAAAAAAAAGAAGAAAGAAATCTAGACAAAAATATGCATAAATAAAGTCTAGAAAATACCATGTTATAGACATAAATAAACTTTAGAGTTCAAGTTACATCTATTCCTTAAAAAAAGAAACACTAAAGTCAACACAAAAAGTTAGAAATCTATAATGTTTAAGCTATATTAATATATTTTTTTCGAAAGAATATCAACGAAGTTGTGTTGGTGCGTTGTTGTGAATGGAACGTAAACGGTGGTTTAGGTTCGAACACTAAGAAAGGTAAATATTTGCATATTAGGGAAAAATAATTGGATTGAATTGAATTGGATTAAATTGGATTAAATTGGTCGATTTTAGTGGATTGGTTTGGATCCTGTACAGCCCTAAAAACTACTAAATCAGACCCCCACAAAAAAGAAAAAAAAAATCCACTAATATATTAAGACCTTATCTGTGGTCCCATTTTATACATTGGGACAATTCTAAACAGACAAAGCTAAATCATAGAATGATGATTAATATTCGACATTCTTAAACATATTCACTTATTACACCATTGGAACTAGGTGTGACCACAGGATCTTAATACCAATTACCATATAATTATCAACCCAAATCAATATAAAAAAGAGTGCATTGTGTAGCACTTAACATAATTTACAGGTTTACATGGATGCTTTGCAATTTCTTATCTCATTCTCAAATCTCCAAATGAAGAGAGAAGCTTAAGCTATATAAATGCATAATTCAATATGTGCTTCAGAAAAATAAAAAGGAAAATTATTTGTACTAAATTTACGAACCACATCATAGATCATATTTATTCACTAGCTTAACATATATTCACATCGAGCGCATCATCTCGGTTATCCAGGACTTCCAAGTAATAAGTTAGTCCTCTTTTTATTAAAGATTCGAATCTACAATGTGGTTTTGTGGTCTCTCCCATGAATCGACGTCAAACATGTCATCCATGCCATCGTTTGCACTTGGATTGCCATCTTCGGGTTGACGCCTTTCGTCAACCTCAGCATATTGTTGCAGCTTTTGTTTGCACAGCGTCAGTTGCTCTTGCAATAGACTCCTCTCGGATTCGTGCCTCATTATAATCCACTGTAACGATTGAATCACTTCTTCATCAAACTGCTGCTTCTGTTCAGCCATCCGACGGTACTGATTGGCTTGGATTTCAATACAGCTTTTCTCATTTTGAAGACGCAAGATCATGGCCATTGTTTCCTCAGCTGCAGATGCTGCTGCCATCCTTTCCTTCTCGAGCTCGACACGAGCCTTGTTTGTTTTTCGCCGCTCGATCTTTACTGATTTTCTCAATGCCAAAGCATCAAATTCTCCGTCCTCATTGCAACAAATACTTTCCTCCTTATCACCATCATCATCATCATCAGCAGCAGCAGCATCATCATCAACATCATCAGCTTCATCTTCTGCAGCAGCTTTGGCCTTGATTTTTTTGCTGAAGGCGAAGCCATCTGCATTCAGTGGTTGTGAATTCTCCAACGATTTTGGAGCATAAACTTCATCAAAACCACGTTTTGAACAAAACCCATTTCTCACTTCACTTGCTTTCCCTCTAAAATCACATAAAAATTCTATCAAACACTTGGCATGACAGCCAACTTGCAAAACCTTTAACCCCAACACAAACACCAAGAACAGCCCCAACAGCTTGAAAACTAGTGAGAAACGGCCAAACATAAAAAACCCACATCCAAAATCACTCCCCTGACTCAAAAGCTTGATACATGAAGCACACTCCATGTCCAAAATCCCCAAGAAAATCTGCAAAACCCTCTAAAAAACAGAGCAAAACACAACCAACAAGCAAAACCGACCCAAAATCTGCATCTGCTTCTCCCAACTCAGCCAAATCCAATCCAACCTTGATATTTATACTCATACATTCATTTTAAGCAAGAAATCTTGGGCATTTATGAAATTCAGAGAGAATTTATACAAAATCCAACTGGATTTTACCTTTTCTTTGCTTCTTTGCTTATAAAAATGATTAAATTGAAAGTCAGTAAAATAACTTTCCAAATAAGTGTAAGCTTACCACTCGAGAGAGCCAGAAAGTTTAGAGGCACTAAACAGTGAGAAGATGAGTTGGGGATATTGGAAATTGAAAACAAACGGCGTAGAAAACAAGGAGGGGCACTCGTTAAGGCAAAAATAGAGATGATGAGACCAATGTGGATGTTGTGGGTTTGTCTATTTTTTTGGTGCCATTTATATATAATTTTGGTCACAGATGTCGCAATTATAACAATTATAGAAGTAAGATTTGGTAAAGTCATGAGAGAAGAGAGAGATGTCAGTAGAGCCCTCACTCCCTCTTATTGCAGAGAGGACGGTACATTAGGGATTTTGTGGCATTTCTGTAAATGATGACAAGTCCAGGGACGTTTATGTTAGATAGAGTGTCAGCTAATGGCCGTCTAACGGCTGTCTATCTCAACGTAGAGATGTATAATCTAACGTACACTAACCACAGGGATTTAAGCACTTATTTTGGAATTTATTTTTGAGATCATGATATGATGTGTCTTACTCTTTTTTTTTTTTTTTTTTTTTTGGGGTCAAAATGTGTCTTACTCTTATGTGTGTGTATAGTATGGATAATTTTTTGGTGTGACCAGTCCTGAGATTTCGAGAGTTTTGTGCGAAACGTAAACAAGAACCCTAACTCTAATATGAAATAATTTTATATAAAAAATTTCCATGACTTGACACCATAAAACAATTTTTTTAATAACTAAAATTCATCATCTAGTGCATGCAATAGCAATCATAAATAACATTCGTAAAAGTTTTAATGTTTCAATTTGAGAAAATGGAAGAGGAAGAAGACATGAACTTTTTTTGTCTGATTGGAGAAAGCTTGTATATATTGCTTTCCTATTCTTTGACACGTTTCCTTTTTCTTTTTCTTTTTTTTCTGTTGTTAACAATAAAAAAGAGAGTAGAAATGTAAAAATATAACTTCTAAATGACACAATATGGACTTGCACCCAACTTGCCTACTAAAATCAAGGGGATGAATTCGAACTCAACTAAATACACACTTGTGTTACTTTCCTGCGTACATATATAATGCCTATAATATTAGTTTACATGATATACACGTAAAAAAATTTCAGGGCCCTCAAAAATTGGGGACTCAGTGCAATGGCACCACTTGCACAACCCCAGGACCGCCCGCTGTGCATATTTATACTAATGTGAAGTCATATGTAGATGATGTAATATGGTTCCTCATTTTTGGCTCATCATTCTTTGAATTGTGATGAGACGATTGTATAACACTCGTGTACAATTTCATGATTCTTAATGTTTGGAGATTGAGCAGAAGGAAAAAAAAAAAAAAAAAAAAAAAAAACCCCACCTTGATCACCTAAAATTTCCAGAAAATTATAAATATGAGGAAATGTTTCATGATTCACATAATTCTTCAAAAGGAAACGGGATAATGGATTAAGATTAGGATATATATAGGGTTTGATTCCCTCAAGTGTAACCAAAGAAAGAGTAGTAAACAGAGGAATTCTACTTATATTAATTAAAATACTGTGATGACTATTTCTTTCTTATGCTGCAAGAAAAAAAGAAAAATACTACGATCGACTATCTCCTTTCTAAAATAGATACCATGACTAATATGACAATGTCTTATTTGTGTATATATGGATCTACTGTTATTTATAGCAAATACGATATTGTTGTAATATTGATGTAATATGTCTTATTTATTAATTTTCTAGAAAATACGGTATTATATAATTTCTTCTTCTTTTGTTTTTTATTAATGCTTTGATGTTATGCAGTTGTTTGTGATTTAAAATGAAAGCTAGTATTTCTTGTTAATTTTGGTTTCTGCAAGTTTGTTCCCATGTACTAGTGTTTTCATGTTTGGTTTTTTGCTAGTGTACACCTTTTAATCTACAGCTTTTTTTTTGGTTTTGTGTGTGTGGAAAAATACTTTATCCAAAACAAAATAAGCATTATAGTCCACAGATTTTAGTTAAGCAAGAGATCTTGGGTTCCACTCCCATAGTGAAATAAAAACTTGAACCTTTTGCTCCTAAAGCAAGAGTTTTCGGATTCCAGTCCTCGTAAAGTAAATAGTTGAATCTTTTGAAGAAGGTCGCAGTTCAAATTGTTAAGAGCATTCACTTTTTATTGCGATTATGTCTTCGATTCTCACTTTTTCTAAAATATTTTTTGCCATTAAACCGTTTTATATATCATTACTATTATATTATTAACTGAAGCCGTATTCTAATTACATATTTATTATATTTATTGTTTTTTCAAAACTATATATACAACGACAGTCTAACATTGTTAATAAAAATGACGAAAGGCTTGCACAATTGAACTTCGATCGATTAACAGCAGGCCAAAGGACAGACCTACCATCGTCTGTCATGCAAATCCCCACCCTTTTGAAAGCTTTTAACATATAGCAAGTGGAATAAATCTGTCAACAAATGTTTTTTGTTGTTGGAAAATGGTGCTAGCTGCCTGGAATCTGTATGTAAATACCAATTAAAATGAGCTTTACCTAGAAAGATCTTGTTGGAATTCACCAGGCTGGTGATAAAAGTCCCTAGGAAATGAATAATGAAGGGATCTAATCCAATTTTCATTCGTTATTTATACTAACATTTTCATCTATTTATATAGAATTTTTTTGTTTATGTCAAGGATGTCCTTTAAAAAAATTCCTTTATAGGGCTACTCCATAAATGCAGATAAATGATGGGAATCGTCTATATTTTTGGTCTTCATTCAAAGGTCATCCTGCAAATTTTATTTCAATAAAAAAAACTATTTGGTTATCCAAAACGTGAAAGAAAAAAAACCATAATTCGTTGAATAGAACTTAATGAAAAATGCTGCTAATCAAATGACTAACTTTCGATTTGGCCATGTTTTGCATCCATGATCCTTCAAGAGATTACAACCCAGAAATTTAATGTCATTATTTTTCTTAATTAAGGACATTTTTAACCTTTATAATGTCACACTGATTATATATTTAGCAGAAAAACTTTATAGAAAAAAAATATCACAAACTTTATTTTATGGACTGAAATACATTTCATAAAAAAGCCCAACAAGCTAGGAGCCCTACAGAACGCAGAAGAAAAGGCCCAAGTAGTAAAACTTAAAGCCCCATAGAACAACTAAAAAACTGATTATTTTTTAGGGAAAAAAAAACCTGCAGTGCAAGGTGATGTATAAATTCAGGTCAAATTAATCATTGCAAAGACCTAATTTGTTGTTTTCAAATGCTCAGAGCTTTTAAACAATATACATTTTGGTCAACTAAAAATGCTTAGAACTCAGAGGTCACGTTTCATGGGGGAAAAAAAAAAGGGGGGAAGTTGGAGGTTACATCTTCTATTCTTTATTTTTAGGACCTCACTTGTAAGCTCTAAGCTAAGATCTCAAACCTCTCTCTCTCTCTCTCTCTCTCTCTCTCTCTCTCTCTCTCTCTCTCTCTCTCTCTCTCATATACACACACAGAGAAACTTCACGATGGCTGAAAAGGTGAGTGAGAAGAAGAAGAAGTGTGGTTCAAGTAACAAAGAAGGCAGATTGACCAAGTCATGGCCAGATCTTCCACCACAGCTTGTCAACTTTATCCAAAAGGACTCGACTATAATGCAAAACATGAGTTTTCAAGGTGTGTCCAAGTCATGGAGGTCAGCACCAAGGCAATGCAATCACAACCCTTCATTGCATCCATGGTTATCAATCTCCCAATCCAACGGTCATCATGACCAGTATAATTTCAATAATATTCCAAACCCAACAATTCCATGCCTCAAGAAAGCAACATTGGCAAACCACACCCTTCACAAATCACTTCTTCTGGGACCCAAGAAAGCAACATCAGAATTTATCCCACCACCTTGTAGGGTCCACAAATGGGTTACTCATTGCCAAAGCATCTCACAATTCTCTTCAGTATTGTGTGTGGGACCCAGTTAAGAGCCTTAAGTTGGACCTACCACAGTGGGATGCCAATGTTCCATTTAAATGTGCAGCCTTGTCCTCAGCAGATCCTCAGCAGAGGAAGATAAATGTCATGGTAAATCTCTCACAGTAATGGTCTTAACTGGTATGAGCCATCCAACTTTCTTGTTCTACAAGATACAAGGAGGCAATGAATATGCTTGGGTAAAACAAGATTGCACAATTACTGACCCTCAACACCATTGGGACAAGTCAGAACGACGCCGTTACATGCAGTTCACCAATGCCATTGGGTTTGAAGGTAAGTTTTATGCCTTGAGTTTGCAGGGGACACTTGCAGTCATAGAAGTTACTGACCCTTACCCTCAAATTACTGCTGTTAGTACAACAAGGGCAGTACCGTCAATTTTTTTGAGGCATTTCCAAGAGTACTTGGTCGAAACAGGTGGTGAGATCCTACTGGTGTTTCTCATTTCTAATAAAAGTTCAACTGATGTTGTGGACAGTGTGGAGGTTTTCAGGCTTCATATTGGTAAACTCTCATGGGTCAAAATTGAGAGCCTTGGAGATAGAGCATTGTTTGTTGGGGTGAATTGTTGTATGGTAGTCTCTATAAGCAAGATTGGATTTAGGAGTGATTGTCTATATGTCACACATTTCTCCAGCAATGGCTGGTTGGTGTATGATATGAAAAGGGGACAAATCTCTCCATGCGACCAATATGTGTTGAACCAACAAAGTCAATAGAACAAAAGAATTAATGATGATAATTCACATCTGCATTTGTTGTACTCATCATGTGAAGAACCGTATTTTTAAAAGCATATGTATTAATAATTTGGGGAAATAAATATTTTTCTGCATATTTAGTTTGTATTTAAATTGATTATATATATATATATATATATAGAGCACTTCAGTTGAGGGATCCCTCAAATAAGCTTATTTGAGGTACACCCTTGTAGGACCTACTCCGTATTGTATTTTACTAATCCAAACCATCTATTTTGTAGATATTCTTTCAAAGATCATCTCTACAAAATATCACTTGAATCCAATATCATTTGACTACTCAATTGAATTATTGAAATTTTAGTACTTTCTTGAAGCACCGTAGCCATTGATATTGTAAGACACAATTAGATGTCGAAACGGTTTCTGATTTGTCTAATTTTTGCAAGGATAATCTATGAATGTAGACTTAAGAAATAGATGGTTTGAGTTGTTGAAAAAAAAAATCGTAGGGGACCTAAAAGGGTGTCCCTCAATAGATGAGCTGGTAGTAAGCTGGCAATGACAGATGACAGATGAATTACATGTGCAATTACAAAGTTGTCAAGGAAAACTAAAAAACTTAGCTAAACATAACCTAACAACAGTTCTTGGGTTTCCTTTTCCCTTGGATTCAAGCAGAGAGAGATGCGAGGAGAATCTTAAGTTAAAGAGATATGGGAAAGGAAATGGCGAGCAAAAGAGAGTGTATGAGAGTGTCACCAGAATGTATCTGAATTTTTTTTTTTTATATGGTATTTTTAGTTTGACCTAAAACAAGGAAGTTTGTTTTGAGCGATTATGGATCCAATGCAGCTCACCAAATGGCCCCACTAAGGTTAAGAAACAGTTATTAATTCAAATTGGCCTGAGTTTTTTCTTGTGTTAATTCACATCTTTCTAGATCTGATTAGTATTTGGAATAGTGAAACTTTAATTCAATGGATCCATGTCATGAGTAGCTCTGATAACGCCCTTGGGCTATGTTTGGTAGGCTGGACTCGACCAGATTTCTCCAATTCAAATGGACTAAAATCCTATCTGTTGTTTGGTGGGCCTAAATGCACACTGGGATTAGTTGGGCTTCATATGTTGATTGAATACCAATCCAGTAAACGAGGGATTTATAAACCCAAGCGGAAACATGGGTTTCGAAGCATCCGCCTCCAGCTTTCACTGCGTACGAGCACCTCCTTCTTCTCATGGTATTTTTTTCTTCTTTTCATTCTCCCCTGTGACTTCAACACCTCTTTGGCTCCGTTTGGTTCACGAAATAAATTTGAGGAGAAACCATTCCCATGTTATTTCCCAAGGGATGGGAAATGGGAAATGTAAGATTCCTTTCCTTCATTTGGTAATGCTGGGAAAGTAATCGGGATATACCACTTTATATCCTTTCCTATGTTTGTTTTGAGTAGGAATGGAAAATAAAGTTTGTATAAAATTTCAATTATACCCATATTAAATCAAATATAAAAAAAAGAATGCATTTAATGATATATTGTAATTCTAAATTGTTAATGGGGACAAAATGGTCATGAAAAATTTGTATTTAATGTTAGCCCATTTTTCCAAACTTTCCCATGAGGAAGATAATCAAAACCCAAGTTTGAAGGATAGCTTCACTTTCCGCCCTACTTTCCTATGGACCAGGCAACGATTTCTCATGCCTGGACTTACTAAACGGGAGCTTTGTGACATTCTGAAGGTAGATTTATTTCCCCAATACATCTAAAGAGCTGCGATTCTTTTTTTTGGATTCTCTCTTCTCTTCTCTCCTCTCAACTCTCATCTCTCATCCCAGATTTCTCTCTAAATTTTTTATTTAAATGTTAAATATTGAGATGTTTTGATGACTGCCATAACTTTTTTCTGGGTTATAGGTCGAGATCTATGGTTTTTTAGGGGTTTTTTTTTTTTCTTCTTTTGAATGTTGTCTTTCAAATCTGAGATACTTTCATTCTTTGGATTCTTTTCATTTTGTTTCGAATTACCTTTGTTTTGCTAAACTACAACTTTGTTTCTCATGTCTATTGTCTCCTCTCACTGCCTACAAGAAGCCATGGATCAAAGGCTTTGAGAATTCAAATCAGAATTTTGTATTTTTTTATATTATAAATATTGGTTCTGTAATTCATTGTCTCTTTTCTTTACGATGATGGGTTCTGTATTTTATTTATTTATTTTATCAGAGATGATGGGTTTTGTTTGTTTCTAAATTGCAGTTCCTATTGTATTTTTTTTTCTATGAGTGTTCATGACCCAATCTCTCTCTTTCTTTTTTTTTTTTTTTTTTGTAACTCAATAATCTTTTTTTTAAATGATGTTAAATAATCTAATAAACAGTAAATTAATTTTGAAATTAAAAAAAAATGAAGTCCAATGTTATCCAGTGTGGCCTTGTACAAAACAATGGACTGGACTTAATTCCAATCTAGTCTAGTGCTCTACCAAACAACTCAATAAGATTTGAAGTCTAGCCCAATTCAAGCCAGTTCAATCTAATACTTCAAGCCCAATTTCAACCAGTCCAATCTAACATTTCAAGCCCAATCCCAATCCCAACCAGTCCAGTTCAACCTACCAAACAGTGTCTTGAGGTGCACGTTCTTCATGCGCTCCTGGGGTGCCAAGGCAAAGTTATTCTCTAACACTAATCAAATTGGTCACGCCCAATAAAGTAATTCACTCATAAAACTGGTCACATCCAGCAAAGTTATTCTCTCAAACACTCATAAAACTTGTCATGCCCAATGTCACTAATCTCTAATTAGAAAAGGACAATTGTGGCTAAGCCATATTATGGAACAATAAATAGAATATTGGCCGCACGCTCCATGTTGGTTGGGAGGAATTAATGAACAGTAAATACTAATACAAGCCTCTTTGGCCACGGTTCTTGTGTCTATTTATTTAGCAACCACACGTCAATTAGAGCGACGATTTTAGAATTACTAACTGTGAACTATGTATTTTTTTGTCACATATGTATAAATAATTGTTGCTACGAGACCATGTAACGGGAATTGGTTCTGCACTATGGCTAGGAATGGCTTTTGTTCATTTTTAGTGCTGCACTATGTATAACGGACACTATGGCTAGGAGGAGCAATAAGTTGGATTAAGATGATCCGTACGAGAGTCCTTGGTCTCCATTTGCCCAAACCCATCCTTGATCCTCCATCCGTACTCTATGTATGCACCACAACTATCCTTGGTGGAAGAGGACCAGTCAGTTGTTGGAAAGGTAATTAACTGGGAGTAAACCATACATCTTAATGATGATGGCAAAAATTGCACTAATTTTTTTTTTAATAAAACGCTATAATTTGTTGTATATCATTGGCCTCTCCGTCCAGACTTATTTATTTCACTCATACGAACAACAAGGGAGAGGAGAGGCTACCCCATCTCAAAACTAGGGCATGCCAAGGTTTCTTTGAGGACTTCTAGAGGAGACGTCTTAGCCCCTTTCTTGGTTTCTACACAAATTTTTTTCTATTTACAGAAAAAAAAAAAGAAGTTATTTCTCAAGTGAAAATGGCATACCATCTTGTGCCAGATTTTAAAAAAAATGGAAAAGGAGACTTTCGGTGATTCCACATTCCAAATGGAAAAGGAGACCAAAATAAATAAATAAATTGGAAATCACAACTGCCAACAACATTTTAAACTTTTAACGTTATGACAGTGTAGAAGGGACAATTTGATTGTCGGGATTATAAGCTACTTAAAATATTTTTTGAGGAGCCAGTGTTATATACTTGGTCAATATGTACTGGCATTTTTCTTGGATCATCGACACTTGGCCGATTGAGCTTATGATTTGCAGATTAAGATATAAATAAATAAATTAATTAATTAATTAAGCTTAAACTGTTTATTTAAATATATCCTTTGTGTTTAGCAGAATTTTTATCTCCTAGGACTCCATTACTTGGAAGTTAATTAATTAAGGAAACATCGTATCTCTCTTGGATAATGTAATCACGCACATGGCTTTTAACCAATCAAAAACAGGATTCAGAAACTCTGACCCTCATTTCTAAATAAACAATATCTTTAGGTTTCCTAAGAGATATTTTTTAAAAACAATTTCTTGACTATTAAATTTTTTTTAACAGCTCGTGATTCATGAAACCCTAGAAAACAAGTCCCATGGCGTAGGGTTTAAGGTGCAACTGCAAACAAGAAGGGGAGAGAGAGAGAGAGAGAGAGAGAGATGATCAGAAAGAGTGAGAGAAAAAAGTATTTGAGAGAGCACGCCTCGCTTTTACAATTTTATGTTTTATATGCAAGAAGCATTTTAGCCTATTGTTTCTCACACACTCACTCACAGACGATGGAATCGACCTTGCCTTTATAGTTATGAATGCATTTGGATGAAACTTTAGTTAAATTTGGTCATGTGTGACCAACTTATACCTCATATTAGTCATAAAACTCACGTTTTTACTTAATAAGGGCATCTTATCTCAATATAGGATTTTGTATTCCATCAAGAAGAACAAATAGTCTTGTTGAGCAAAATACATGACATTTACTATTTTTCATGGGTGAAAAATGCAAGACGAAGGATAAAACCAAGACGAAGTTGGTATGCCACATGATCAATTTTAACAAATATGTTGAAGGAAAATGCACGACGAAGGATGAAACCAAAAGATTAAGGACTATTCGAAACTATCATGTTCAAATACTTCCCAAAAGAAAAAAAAAATCATTTGAACATATGTCACATTAATCATCTTAGATTTTTTTTTTTTTTTCCTTATTGCATCACTTCATACTTTCACTAATCGATCGAAAGAAATGGTTTTGGACTATAAAGTTAAAGTTAAATACAATATTAGTACATGGGAGAACCATATATAAACTAAAATAAATCAAGAACTTGCTGCAATTGTAGATGCTCTTGTTTTCTATACGCTTATCCACGTGGCATACAGTATTAAGTAGGTTAAGGTTACAGTTGGAAAATGGAGAACGCGAAGGGGGAAGGCTAGACCCATGACAGGTAGATTATTATTTTCTAAAATTAAAAAAAATAAGGTGAGTTGCTTAGGCTACAAGATAGGGAATGGAAGGCAACAATTCTGTATCCAACGTACTTGTTAGCCCACTCTATCAACACTGACCTGTGGCAGCCTTTTCCTTCCTTATATACATAACACCAATCATCTTTCCCTTTCCTTTCTTATATTATGCCCACATGCACATAACACCGATCATCTTAATCCATCCCTATAAGATGCCCCTTTAGGAGAATTGGGCCCAATTGCGCGGTAAAACTAGACTTTGATACCAATTTGTTAAGCACCCATGGGTATATAGAATTTGCCCTAAAAATCGTCTTGTAAGGGAAGTGTCCCCAAGAGCTTTTAAACCATTCTAAAATATATTATTTATCCAATGTAAAATCTTGAGTTCTAACAGTCTGCTATACATACATTTTGTTTTTTGCCGATTTCTGATAGTTAAAACTGTTTGTAAGTGAACAAACTGCTAAATGTTGCATTTAGCAATGTTGTGTAATTCTTTTAAAAAAAGTTCTTTGACCCGTCATCATAGGTAAGATTCATAGAATTAGTTAACTTGGAGGCTTCCAACTAAAAGATGTGGTTATCCCTATTCAATCACACCTAAGGTTTAAAATATTAACAATTTTGAAAATATCGATAGTTTAAAAATACGAAAATTTCAATGAAAATATCGGGATATTATCGATATCGATAAAAATTGAATAAAAACCACGGAAATTGTAAGAAAAACTTGGAAATTTTTCTTCAAACTTTGGAGGATGTTTATTTAGTCAATTATCTATTACTTTATCACAAAAAATTAGAAGTAAATGCATTGCATGATGCGTTTAACTTATTTAAGTTTATTATATAGCGAGCCGACAAATACTGTGAGTGTAGAAAATATGTAGTAATTAATGAAAGAAGATTAAACACACCACAATCATTTATTTATAATGATTTACTACAATATGTTACACTTTATACATTGCATGGTAAGATACATGAGTGACTTAGTAGAGCTCTTATAAGGTTCAAATTTGAGTTATTTACACTATCACCTCCTAAGGTTTTCGGCTTTTCACAAAACTCCTTGAGGTTTTAGAAATTACAAGAACACCCCTTGAGGTTTTAAATTGTTTGAACAAAACTCATTTTCATTGATTTTTCATCTACAAATTGATGATTTTATATAAAAAAAATTATCCAAACTACAAAGTTGGCATTTGAGATTAGATTTGCATAAACTTCATTGAGGTTAATTTGTTCATTTGTATAAGTTTTTTTTTTTCAATGAAATCATCAATTTTTGGACGAACAATCAACGAAAAGGGGTTATGTGAAAACAAACTGAATGCTCGGGGGGTGTTTGTGTAATTTTTGAGACATGAGGGGTTTTATGAGAACGCAAGAAACCTCAGGAGGTGTTAGTGTAAATAACTCTTCAAATTTTTCATTGTCTTCATCATCTCGATATTATTGATATTATAGCGATATTTTGGCCAAATATTACTGAAGTGTGAGAGAAATTATTGACATCAATATTTTTCGATATTATCGTTAATTTTATCAATATTTATATAACGTGTATGGATACGTTCCAAAATACCATTGACCCAATAAAATGATAATATCCTCAATATTTCGTCGATATTATCGATATTTTAGACTATTATTCGCACCCACATCTAGAGGGTCCTCTCCAATATGAAAACACTTTCACTTAGATAATAAAGAAACCCTAAAAAAGAATCTCCCCTGCAGCTTTTGTACCTAATTTTGTTAATTTCTTAAACTGTTCAAATTACTTAGTGTTGTTTATAACAAAAATAGTACCATAACATAAACAAGTGGGGGTCTATTTTATTTCCACTCAAAAGGAAGTGCATAAGATAGTACGATGATTAATCAGTGAGTGAAGGTTAAGGTATTGAATTCTTATATATTGTTTCTCTTTCACGACGTTACCTTTTGTCCTTTTTTTTTTTTTTTTTGCTTTCCTTTTTTCCTTGTTTTGGTGGATTGGTGAGGTGGATAGGTGACAGTTGCAACTTCCAACCAACTGCCTTTTGTATGCTCGACGGTCTCTGTGCCCAAATCCTCAGTATACCTATTTAGGAAACCTTTCCAAAACAGAATTTCTAATAAAACTTGAACCTTACAACTTCCTCGTATTCTTTGCCTTGCACTTCTCAACTTAATTGGAACATGGTCATTACAATACTGCCAATGTATAATAATATAGCCACTTGCTCACACCCCACATTGATCAGTATCCAATTTGGTTCCCGAGCTACAGAAATTTGAGGCTACAGAAAATGCACTGGCAAATTAACAGTAAAGTTGTTTATTCAAGATCTTTGAAATAGAAAAATTATTGTGTGTGACCGTAATATATGTGTACAATTACTGATATCTGAATTCTATACTCTAAAAAGTACAAACTCTATACTTACAATATTATCTGGATCCTAACTTCACGTGAGGCGGTCAACCTGCCACGTAGTATTGTACTGTCATACACAATAATTTTTGTTTCAGATGCATTCGAGCAATTATAATTCCCACTTCATTTGCTTTGTGCAACTCACCGTCATTCTTCACACTACTCACACAGCTTCAACTCCCTATCCAGATCCAACCTGCGCACCTGATACCATGTTGAATATTTGGATTGCAAAGGGAGCAAGAAATGTACTGAGAGAGAGAGAGAGAGAGAGAGAGAGAGAGCAGTGAGCCTTAGATTGTTCTAACAGAATTCTTACTCTGCATAAACATTACAGCAGAGCTTATATTCCCTCATGACTATTACATGTTCTCTCTTACATCAGTAGATTCAAATCTAACGGATTGCAATAGTAGGCCAATGTGAGTATGACACATGGCATTTCACAGCTGTCCTAACAGCTGGGAATTCAAAACAGACTCAAGCAATGCACCTGGCATATAAGCACAAGGCACATAGCTAACACAGATTAAAAACAGATTGAATATAAACTGACATAAAACTTAGTAACTAATCTGAAATTAGCTAGACAGTTTACATTTTAACAATTGGATTACATGCTAGCTGATTTCACTCCAAGCATTCTCCTCAAATAGTCAAACCTGTCTTTGGGAAGAGCTTTGGTGAAGATTCTCATATGCAAGCATGATAAGTATTGAAGAACAAAAAGTTACACAGATCAAAAGCCAAACGTAAGTAATTATTGGATCAGAACAAATCTCATAGAACAATTATGTCCTTGCAAGGAGACATCTCATTGTTGTTAAGATTAATCCATAACATTACCAGATCATACTTGTAATTGCAAGTTATAAATTAGCCTGAAAAATAAAAAGAAAGATTATTAGCACAAAAAAATTCGTTTTAACTGACCCTCTAAAGAAAGCTTCAACCCAAATCCCACTACTTGACTCGTTAGGGATTTTTTCACATGCTTCACCTGACTACCTGAGTGTGTGGCTCCATATGGATAACTTTTTTTTTTACATTGAAAGTAGCTCCATGGAATTTCACAAACCGTACGGAATCACATGCAAATCCTAGCGTTAAAAGTTGCAAAAGCAAGTGCTCGATCCTTGGTAATTGGAAACCTGGAAGGGTCAAGTTCAAGTGGACTGTTAGAGAAAATGAAGATGGAGAGGGAAAAAATAAAGACATACAGAACAAAATGAACCCTAGTTGAACTCATCTTCAATCATATGCTAGAGCAAAGGTTGAAGATGAAAAGATTTCTTGTAATTTTAAGGGTATACATATGGAAAAAATACATAAGAAAATAATTAATCTCAAACCCTAAAGATTATAATAATATTATAGAAGATGTATGTCCTTTGATTTTGAAGAAGTCAAATCCTAGGTTTGTAACAAATCATTCTCGAAGTATAGACAACCTCGTCTGAGGATGGGAAAGTCTTTACACTATTGGAAGAAATAGTTCTGTCAAAGTGTGCTTGAACAGTACAGGCAAAGTGTGAACACTTTTTTTTTTAATAGGGCAAAGTGCGATCACTTGCGATAAGATTCCTAGGTTCTGTCTTCCCCTACTATTATTCTTGTTTTAAAAATGTATTGATATATGATCTTGACAGCCTTTATGTTCAAATTCATTAGTGAGTATCGCATTAAGTAACTAATTAACTCAAATAGAAGTGCATTTGGAGCTTCAATTGTACATAAGTTATGGTTCCTCACGAGCAAGTGGGAGCCAACTATCAGTCGTTGATACATGTGAATCTCATTGTGTAAAATGTTCGGTGACAATCATTCAAACCACGCACACGCACGTATACATGTGGTTGTTGGTATTTTTAAACTTATATCGCGTTCTCTCTTTAGATTTTTAATTTAAAAATTATCTGATTAATCTAGAAACAGCCTGTATCTTCATACTTAATGAGCTTCTAACTTGAATCAATAGATACACGGCTCTTTCTTGAATCGTTGATAAGCTAAACAAATCAAAGTTAATTGAACACATAATATCTAACACATTGACGTCGGCAATTAATCACAACATACGACTTAGTTATAATCAAACAAACTGAATCACATATAGATGTAACTTTCATCACTTAAAAATAGTTATAAAGAAAATCTATTTCATGTTCCAAATTAGCTAACTTGCACTAGCTTTTGCTTTATTCAAGAGAAAAGAAGGAACGTTCTTTTCATTTAGCTACTTTAAATTGTCGGTCACACTTTAGATGATTATCAACCGTTTACTTATTTTAACATAATATACATCAACGATTGATAATCATCACAGAGTCGAGATGTATGTGAACACCAGTCATTATACCAATGAATAGATAAAAAAAAACATCCCGTCACAACCCTATAAAATTACACACAATCCAATTTTTTATGAGAAATAGGGTACAAGAACAGCTGGGTGTAGACTATAGTAACGAGCAAACCAATCAGAATTAAGAAACCCAACCCTCCCCAAAAAAGGAAGAGACCGCCCTCGGTTTCCAATACCAAAACGTGTCACTCATCTATACGTCACCTCCTCCCATCATTTGTGCGCTCTTACAAACCACGAATCCCGGGCCTACTCTGAGACTCCGAGGATGCCAGGTTCCCCACGCTCTGACGTCCACTTGCGTGCACCCGCTCTCTCCTGCTTACACGTGCCCTTCCAGTCCCTCTCTCGTAACCTTAACTATTCCCCCGATCCTGTCACGCTGGTCAACAGGCCTGAGTTTGATTCACCCGACAAAGTGTAGGCCTCAAAAGGCGAGTAGTATGGTTTTAATGTACTCGAGCAAGTGGGCTATGTGGTCCTGAGTTTTAAACCACCAAGTGGTTTCGGGTGCAGCCTGGTCCATGGTTTCCTCAAATAAAAGGGTTTTTTTTTCTTATAGAGAATTGGTGACTTTCCATATAAAGCATTGTAGGCACATCTGAGGAATTAAGGAGAGAGAAGGGAGGCTCTACTGATTTTAGCTCATTTGCAAGTAAGCTCTACTTATACAAACCTTGCTATTTGGAGAAAAAGTTCTTTTTTGGGAAAATTATGATCTTTGTTCTTTTGGGTTTTCTTGCTTCTTCTTGATCTCTTTTCTGGTTCAAGTTATTGTTGTGCTATTTCTGGCTTGTTTTGGTGAGGTAATTTGGTTATACCCATTTAGGGAAAAATCGGAAAGTTTTGTTCAAGTTTTGTGAGTAATTTAAAGTCTATATCTCTCTACCGATCTAGGGGAGAAATTGAAGAGGGGAGATTGTTTGAAGAAGAGGTGATGGGGAGAGGCAAGATTGTGATTCGGAGGATTGACAACTCCACCAGTAGGCAAGTGACGTTTTCGAAGCGAAGGAATGGGTTGCTTAAGAAGGCTAAGGAGCTATCAATCCTTTGTGATGCTGAGGTTGGACTGATCATCTTCTCTAGCACCGGCAGGCTTTACGATTATGCTAGCACTAGGTTAGATTTCTCTCTCTCTCTCCCTCTCTCTCTCTCTCTCTCTCTCTCTCAAATTATATTGCATATTTATTTTTTGATTGGATTGACTTGTCATTGAACTGCAGCTACTGCTTAATCTTTGTGGGTTTAATTTGTCTATCTCATCATCCCAATTTTCCTAGCTACTAAAGCAAGTTTAGTAGGTGAATTTATGGTTTAGTTAGCTTTGGAATTTATGCTTTATTTCTAGCATGGGATCTGAGGCCAGTAGTGGACTTGTCATGGGATTATTTTTTACAACATACATCAATCTTTCTTCCTTTTAATTTCGTTTGGAGGGAATTTTATTGTTGGTATGCGAAATTTTTCGGTTCTAGTCTCCGTAAACCCGAAGGTGTGGGATAAATGGAATATTTTATGCAGGTTTCTATAGGCATAGGCACTTAGAAAGTAAGTTATATCTGTGGGGAGGAATTATTTGTGAATGCTTCTCACAGTGTGCTCTATATAAGCTTCAATTGTGTGAATCTTCCTGCCCTTTTGATAGGCAGAAGCTGATGTTTTGAACTGATAATAGGGAAATGATTGATTTTATGTTATAAACTAAAATAAATTAAATGTAGTTAATTAGTAATGTCTAACGAAGAGGGGGTCCTTAGGTGTATATATGCATATCCCTCTTAACTACGAGTCCTTTCCTCACCATCAATTTTGGATCGTATTCTTCTCTTTACATTTTATATTTAGAGAGAGAGAGAGAGAGAGAGAGAGAGAGAGAGAGAGTTCCTTTTTCCTGTGTTGAATTACTAGGGAAAAAAGTGTCCATGCAAGCCCATGCACGCATATTTTGACGTCCATATAATGACTGTGTTGGATGTCCTTATTGTCTTTCTTTAGCCTTAACAGATTATATTCAACTAAAATGAAGTTTTCTTGATCATCAATCAATTTATAAGTGAGGACTTTGTAGTTTGTCGAGTCGGGTTCTCACGAAACAGAAGGATGAAGATCGTACAGATTCAAGATTGCTTAGGGCCTAGATTAAGAAAGAGGGTGAGCAGACTCAAGCTTTAGGAAGAATTCATAACTCAACAATATATTTTCTTGGTACAAACTTTGGACTTAATCTTAGGGTAAATACCTTCTACCAGTGGAAGCTCCAAGTTTGTCATGTGAAAAAATGAACTTGAATAAAAGTTTGAGGATTGTGATGGCAAAGGCCAATGGGGCATGGTCATTAGTGCTAATTATCCCACTAATGAATCATAACTATGTTGATAAAAATTTCCCCAAGATCTTTTGTTTAGACGAACATATATCTTGTGATTTGATGGAGACAATCACACATGAACAAAAGAGAAAAACAAAAAAAGATGCAACAGATTAATTGAAGAACCACCAATCATCGACAAAGCCACTATAACTTTATAAGTGACCTCATTTTTGACAACCTGGTCGACAACAACCATGTGGGGAGATCATTCACACGGTACAAAATATTCGTAATCTCCAAGTTTAGAATCCTGAATTCTATTCTCTCACCAAAGATGATTGCTTAATGTTCAATGAGACTCTATTGTCCTAGCCGTTTGAATGCTTAATTCTCAATAGAATCTTAAGAAATTCAATGCCTCAATCAAGTGTAGGAAAAGTATCATTGGATATTAAAAATGCCTATATACTGTCTTCTTTCACTCATCATGATAATCTATTTTTAACTCCCACTAAATGCGGATGCTACCACAATGCCTGCTTGGGAAAGTATAAACACTTCTCCCTATTATTAAAACCACATGATTAGCACTTTGTAGTGCTTTTCCAGAAAGTACTAAAAAGTTCTTTTATAATCTAGAAGTACTCGTTTTTCTCCAGAAATCACAAAAGAGTACTTTTATAATCTAGAAACACTTTTAGGTTGCCTACACAGTCAGAAGTACTTTTGGTTATGTGAAAGTGCTTATATCCCTTCCAAAAGCATTGTCAAATATGCATGCCCTTATATGTGCTAGAAGAGAACCCTTAATTTATTATCCTCATGACTCCATTTGGCTTCACATCAACCTAATTATCATGATTGCCTATAGAGATAAGATTTTGCTATCTTCATCTCTTTTCTTCTTACTTAGACTTGCCCCATTCAAAGAGTTGTATAACCAAGTACATGACACACAAGGGAGTAATTTTTGGTTATTTCGAGTACACCACATGGCTGGTGTACAATCCAATAGATATAGGACATGTGGAATATTTCCAATGCAACCGGCTACAAATCATAAAAGGCAATGCAGTAAATTGGAGAATAATTCCACATGTCCTATATCTATTGGATGGTACATGAGGTAGGTGGTGTATGTGTAACATACAAATATTTCTCCACCGTGACATAACGTTATTAAAGGTAAGGCAATCAAGCAATGACCTTAGAACATGAAAGATTGGAATCCACCAGAAAGTTGAGAGAAACCTCAAAGTTTATTGATAATGATATAATATGAATAACCACGATAATCACATAGCTAAAGTTGGTTTAATACTACTTCAAACCCTAGATTACTAGGAATCCTAATTGGAAACAAAATATCAAAATTACCCTTTAACACTTCAAATGTTTTTAAACTAGTCTTGCTGTTCTCTTCGAAACGACAGGTGATGAGCTCAAATACGAGATTGGAGCCTAAACCTTGGTCATATTTTTGTTTTTTTCTAGGCTTATGTCTGCCAAGTTGCTACTCAATCATCTATGTCATCTGTTCCAGATACTGATGTATCAATTCGCAACATAGGTCTTTGCAGATAGTATACAAGCCATTGTCTTGTGTGACTGAGCAAGGGAAATTTTTTGAATACGCTCTCTACTAGTAAGAAAGAGCGTGGTGTCCACATGTGTTATTGGAAAATTTGGATTTGTCGCTAGATGCATTGTTGGAAGTTCGAAAGCAAATGGCTTTTTGTCTCACATAGATAAAACCTATCTTTCCTCTAAGCCTCATAAGCAAAACTGTTTTATCATACGTTAAGTAGAGGAACCGTGTCTCACATCAGTTATGTCTTGCAGAGATCTCAAGTAATAATTCAGTATGACCTAGGGATGGCAAAAATGCCTGTAGGGGTGGGTCCCTGACCCTAACGAGAGGAGATTTCGGAGCTAAATGGGTATCGGGTACGGGGATTCCCAAACTTGAAAAATCCGTGACGGGTATGGGGAGGGGATGGTATTGGCATCCCCATCCCCGAACCTGATCCGAGAATATATATGTTTATATTTAAATAAATAAATATATAATTATAATATTTATGTTTAACCCTAAGTTAACTTTCCTATCCTAATTCTTCCTAATTTTCTATGGAATTTTATATTGATGTGATTTTGAATACTTGAGTTGAACTTTATAGTTAATTTGGATGTGTTGAATGATAATTTAATATGAAACTTAATGTTAAAATGTATGATAAATATTTTTTATGCAAAAAAATTGGGGATTCGGGGCGGGTATGGGGAATAGTCCCCCGACGGGGACGGGGATGGGAATTCCCCGAAACCTAATAAACGGGGATGGGTTCAGGGACGGGAGCGGGGATGGGGATGGTATTGTCATACCCAGCCTCTACCCGACCCGTTGCCATCCCTAGTATGACCCCAGAAACCTAAATGTTAACTAGGGCTAGCACTTTTTTATTTTTATTTTTATGAAGCTAGGGCTAAGGCTAGCACTTTAGAACATGTAAAAACTTGGATTTATGCGTTTTCCCTCCTTTGTGTGATGTGGAGTGCCTGGCTTTGTGTCCGGATCAAAAAGGCTCCCAATTGGTATATATATGATAAGTGTGAATCCCCTTAGTGAAGTTATTAAGGGCATGAGGAAAGGGAGATTATGATTTTCCTAAATCCCACTTGGGCTATGCATTGGAGAGACCTAGGGTACTTAGAAAGGCCTAAGAGTTCAAATGCCAACCCGAGCTGATACTTTTGGAAAGAGACCTAGGGTACTTAGATGGTGGGTTGAAGAATTGAAGGCACCCGCTGACAAAGAGTTATACCGAAGGGCGTGAAATGAAGATTGAAAAAAAAAAAAAAACTAAAAAGTAGAGAGTCTCAGACGAACGGCTAGTGCTATATATAGCCTTGTAGGGATCTAATTTATAAATCTAATCAAGTCGGCTCTATGTGAATAATAGGTACGTAAGCACGTTAAATTAGTCATGACTTTGGTACTACGATTCCTTCCTTCTTTCCATTTTCGTGGCGATCAATGAATTTTTTTCTGGTTATTAATTCGTGTGTTCAAGGGTGGTCGGTTTCCACCAATGGTTTTATTACAACACCAATTGCAGTAATTTTGAAAGCTGGATTCTGGATTTAGAATTATGTTCAAAGTTACAACCATACGTCCCTTTGGCCTCGGGATTCTACAACTTTAGATTTTGGGTGGTGAAATGGATAAGAACTAGCTTAGCTAAAGCATGCTTATGGGCGTTTTACATGGGTCCATCAAGGAAGGATGCATGCATGCAACCACTTGGGTTGTTACATAATGTTTCCAGAGCTAGTTTGTTGGTTGTCTCCTCCCTCAAGGGTTAGAGTATGAAATCTGCAGAAACTGGAGTAATGTTGAACGGGAAGTGGATTTTTTAGGAGTTAAAAGTATTATAGGCTTTGGTTATTGGAAATGAGTAGAAGGAAGGTTGCATGCATTCATAAATCCAACTGCATACTTCGAGGAAAAGCTCATTTTCTTTTTCACCCACAAAAAAAAAAAAAAACCTATGCAATTTGATCTTAAGAATTATACATGGCTATTTTGGTACCTACGTCGTATTTCTTTCCAGGTTTTCTGTCATTACATAGGCCGACAGAAACGTTATCCTTGGGGCTAGGTGTTGAGTTTGTCATGCTATGAGAGTATTGTGTCTTCCCCGTCGGGCGGTTGGACATTGCCACCAACCTTGATGGGTGCAGCCCGTGTGAGCCGACTGACCAAGCTCTTGATCTCTAATTATATATAGACCTCTGATACTTTCTTGTGAATGTCGATCGGATCAAATGGAATTTGAAGAAGCCATTTATGTGTTGAGAGTATTGTGTCTTCACCGTCGGGCCTTTGGACATTGCCACCAACCTTGATGGATGCAGCCCATGTGATGTGAGCCAACTGACCAAGCTCTTGATCTCTAATTATATATAGACCTCTGATACTTTCTGGCGAATGTTGGTCGGATCAAATGGAATTTGAAGAATTCATTTATGTGTTGAGAGTATTTGTCTCATCTTGAAAAGCTAAGTGACTTAATAATATGAGCTTATAAGGAGATGGACGATTCTCACATTGCCAATTGATTTTCCTCAACTTTCTTCATGGTATCAAAGGCTAGCTAAGAAACTATGGAAGACCTGTTGAGGCTTAAGAATTTGCTCAGAAACTATGGAAGAGAGTTAGTTAGGTATTGAAACTAGAGGATAAATACCAAGACATGTCATTGTGTTCGTGCTGTTTGAGTACTATTCAACCCTAACCCGTCATTTTGTAAACATTTTGTAATATTTAAGGGATTTCTAAAATCTTCAGCCTCAGACACCCTAAAATATCCGGGGGTGAAGGGGATGTGAAGACATTTATGCATTTGGCTATTGCAGGCCGGAACCATGCACCGGTAGAAAGATCGCATTGGAGACCAAGTAGCTTACAAACCTGTGAAAACTAAAAGGATAAAATCAGCATAAAGCAGAATGCAAAGGAGAATGCCAATAGACATTATCCTTCAAGCATGAGGAAGTATTAGCACTGAATTCTTCATGAAATTGTTGAATTCAAATTGAAATTAGTCCAATAAGAATGCAGAAGTTTCTATGTTTTAAGTGTTCCATTGTTCTTAACGGATGAGGGTACAAACCAATTGCACTTTTTTTGGTGGCTAGTAGAAATAAATAGCACTTCCTTGCATTTGTTTTCTGCCTTTCTATATAAGACATTGTCCGTCAATTGTAGTTTAGTTGCAAAATTAATCAGAGATCAAATCAACAATTTTTTTTCTTTCCAAAATACTCGGTAGTATTTACCGTCTACATCTCTGTCGTGTATTTGTATCAGTATTACAATCACTACAATAACACAAATCCAACTGAGAAATAGAGTAGAAATCATTACCATCAAATTTAATGTATATTGATAGGATGTGTTTGTTTAATTTCTTAATTTCTTTACATTAACTATAATCTGCACTCTCATAACCTTAGAAATTTTCGCAAAGTACGTGATCGTTGCATCGACTGACCATAATGTCATGACTCCTCTTATCAGCATGAAATCGGTAATCGATCGTTTTAACAAACTTAAGGAGGAACATCATCAGCTGTTGAATCCTGCTTCAGAAGTCAAGGTAAAGATCCCTAACCAACAAATACTCCAATTTTGTTCTGTTGAGAACCTGCATAAATAGAGGCATAATACCAATGTGCAATCACATCAGTTCTTTAATTACAGAGATATATAGTTTTGCTTATTTATAGTAGCAAATATTAAAAAGCATAAAACCCTCTTCAACAATGTTGCATTAAGTACTTTATAGAGAGACTGGAAAACTAAACATGGGAACGGCTGAAGCCGATTCTCCAAGAGCAGGTGGTGTTTCTTAGTCAAGAATTAAATTTTCTGGAAAAAAAACCTAGCAGGATTAGTTTTAGATAGTTTGAAATGCTGAATTTTCAAATGAATTAACATTATGGAAGTAGGATCACACACGTTACTAAAAGTTTCCATTGCAAGTTTCTGAGAGACGAATGCACAAACTTTAAAACATTACAAAAAACATAAAGCTCTATTTTCTGGTTTGCGCAACATTCTTCGTGGAATTTATTTTGCCGCTTGAAACACGGGGAAGAGAGGCTTAATTAAAAGGCAACAGAGAAAGAAGCTAAATAAATCAATAAACCATTAAAGTTGCAGGAGAAATCAAACAAGTGCACCACTTTCCAAAGGTCTAAAATATGTAAAATTGAAAGCCTGAACACAATTATATATCAGAAAGTGAAAAAACTCGGGTTGGAAGAGCGGTGCGGTGGATATATAAGGTCATTCAGGATTCAAAAAGCGCTGTGAAGCAAGTGAACAGCAAAGCAAAAAGACAGTGCATGCTATTGCAATGCGACTATAATCAACTGCGAATCCCAGGTAGGAAAAGGAACATGGAAGAGGAGGAATCAAAACCTTGTGTTTGGTTAAGATACTTGGAACATTAAAATCATAGTCCGATCTTATTTCATGACGCTGTCTTTGCAGTTAGGTTCTGATACAGAAGTTAGAATAGCAAAAAGAAGTGGAGATCTAGAAAGTGTTATTTGAACTTGGATTGTCGGGCTCCCACACTACAATGCAACGGGGAGGGAAAATGAAAAAGTAGTGATGCATGCAATGCTTTCAAATAAAGGAAGAAGATATAAAGTGTTCATCTCTGTGTTTTTTGAACCTATTCGTCAGCTATTTTCTAGTGGCGTGATTAAGATAGGGTTGCAGAATCCAAGAATTCCATCCGGCCAACTACCACCTTAGTAAATTGCATCAACAAAAGACCAGTGCAATCTGGAATGCCCTACATAGTGATGAACGGCAGAAGTCAAATGGTAATCTTTTGATCAGAGTGGGATGTTGAGTTCAAATTCAATCCAGAAGACAATTCATGAACTTCAGTTTATTGAAAATCATAATCTTTTCTCCATTCTTGCATTCTTATATGAAAACTCAGTGACTCAAAATGTAACATCTGCGACCCAGTACCAATTTTCTTTCACTCTTTTCATAGAACCTAGCACCCAATCCTGCTGGACAAAATCTTTCGAAGATGTTGGTAGCCTTGTTGAGCAGTGAGAAATCTTGTATGAAAGTAGTTCAAAAAGCTTTGTGCAGAAGAGGTGTAGAGGGAGATAAGTTTACCTAATGATTTCGAGATCAATAGACTGCTTTGACAAAGCTTCTTTCTCATCTAGTTTACATAATTTAAGTTCAAAGTTAACGGAGGAGTTTCAAACAACTTGTTCAAGCTTAATTTAAGTTCTAGAAAATGGCAGCAATTACAGCACTAGGTTGAAATTGCAATTCTAAACTTCCATCAGAAGCAAAAATTTGGTACTAGTAATAATTCAAGGGGTTTTCTAATTAAATAAAATGCCTTAGCGATCAAGCCTAGAATTTTTCCCTTATCAGAAGAGAACTAGCCATATCTCAACCACTCTTCAAAAGAACACAGCCAGAATGACAGGGTTCAATCTTTATCTAAAATACCCTCAGTGCCTTGCTCTAGGTCAAACATACACCAGTATGAAGTCATGGTGGAATCAATACAAACACGAACGTGTGAATTTAAAGACGAAGCCGGTCTTCTAGGGATAGTAGATAAAGGGAAAATGTAGATGCTATGCCAAGAGGTGCGTAAACTGATCTTCTGTACAATATTCCATTTGCAATAAAGCAACACCTTGAGCTAATGCCCATTTGTTTGCATTTGCAGAAGAAAAGAACAAAAGTTTAAGAGAAAGTATGTTGGTGCTGAAGCTTTGATGGCACCATGAATTCCAAGCACAAGCTTCAGCATAATTCCATTGAATAATAGTTCGTTTGTCTGGAATAACAAGCAATTCCAGACTATTCCAACTTAATTCCAATTGGAGGGCCTTTTATTCCTAAGATGATAGATAGTGCAGTACTACCAGCCTGAAATTTAATTAACCAAAGGTTTCCGGGAGTCAGAATTCTGAAACAAGAAGAAAGAAGTTCATGTATTGATCCAACGGCAAACTTTAGACTAGGTCAGCAGTACGGTGGAAGGCATAATTCAATTTCCAGTTGTGCCAACATATGGATTCTGGAAATGTAAAGCAACACATCCCAAGAGAATTTCTTTAGTGATGTGCAACCAAATTGAAGAAACAAGTGAAGAATGAAAAATCTTTTTATGCTGGAACCAAATGGCGACAGACATGAAGTTGGCAAGCGATTTCCGTATGCATGAATATTCTGGGATTAAGATGAAGAGAAAAAGGTGAGAGCTATTAGATTACAGCAAAGAGAGTGAGTAATTGGAATTTACTAAACAACATTGTGGCACTTCTGAAAAACTTACCAAACAGTGAAATGTTGTTATCAATTGCTCTATGCGCGGCAGGTAACATCCTTGAATTTCAGCTAAGCGTGAGCCATTGGTTAGCGTTCTTGCTGTTCCATCAGTAGAATGATACAGTCACCTGCTCTTAACAACTCTAACCAAACAGTAGTCACCGCATTTAGTGTAAGCTTAAATAAGCAAACAGCTGACCATTAGGGCCCGCAGAAGATGCACATGTGAGATCAAACAAGAAATTAAAAACATTCAAGTGTTAAATATAAGAGGCCATAGCTAGAAATATGAGATGCACCTGAATGGCGTCCAAAACAATTCATATTGTGCACAGATGCATGTAAATTTAATTTCAAGTCATGGCCATAAGCTAGAGAATTTTGAGAATTACTCCAATCTTTGCATGTGCACATTTGTGTGTGTGTTTGCAGGCATGCGATCATGCACATGTGTATGTAACATAAGGAAGATCAAATTTTATAATGAGTGGGTAAAAGAAATGAATTTTTTTTTATCTCTAAGCATATGATCTATAATTGATGCCCTACAAGTCTTCTTTGCACTTGCTCTTGCTTACTTTTTTTATTTTCAAATATACGCAACAAATCTATATTAGAAATGATACAAGTAGGATGAATGAGATGCCCATCAAATCCAAGTATCACAAGAAAAAAGAGAAGTCAGAATAAGTACAACTTACTCAATGGGACAGAACATTTTCTGATGCAATGTTAGGCCACCAGTTAGAGTACATTAACAAAGGTCAATAAGATCCTTATTTTATACTTGGTTCTTCCTCTAGGAACTGATAAGAAACATCTATGACCAGATTACAGAGCTGTTCAATGAGAATTCACATGGACGTAGATGACATAATTCTCCATAGCCAAACAAAAACAAGATATCCCTAATAACTATCACTTTGTCACTAGTTAGGCAGAGCATATCAATGACATCATAATCTTTACAAAAATTTGAATCCTGCAAGTGTGCACTCACCCAACCAAATAACTCAACAAAACCTATGCCTGAAGCCTCCTATAATTTATGAGAAAACTGACGAGATACAATTCCTCAACTAGTCATGAAGCTTATCCAAATGGCTCATTAGAAATCAATTGCAATCCTTTCTATATGTGAAGGGATGAACCCCAAATGCTTTATCTGTTTTCCGCCATCATTAAGCTAAAAGAGACACCACTCTTCCTACTTTCTGCTTACATTCAAGTGCTATTCTGTTAATTGTTGTTCAAGTGAGCTGCCGAACAACTAAATGCAATGTCTTACAAGCTACTTGCCTAGTTTTAAGCTTCCTTCACACAATTTATGTTTAACTGTAGGCTCATGCACTTACATTAACATGCATCTAAAAAAGCTTAGCCTCCTAGGTTTCCCTGCAAAACTATTCTAAATAACCGAATCTAAACTAAAGTAATGTAACATTGTAGGCATAAACCAAATGTTCCCTCAACCAGTAACCATGGTCAATTACAAGGTTATTCTTGATGCCATTCTGCAGGTTCTCTACGGTCCACATATACTTGTTCTCCTCAACTTCCACTTTCCATTAAATCAATTAAACAGTGACCAATGACCAGCAGCTCTTTTGTTTAATTCAATAATCCATGATCTGCTGTTAGATATCCAAACCACCATACAGTGCGTAATATAGTGAGCGTCTAACTCTCTATAATAGCCGGACCTTGAACTTGAGAAGGCATCACATGTCTACATATCTGCAGATGCATCAGCATGCTGTGTCAATTAAAAGTTTGTTCATTGAGTACTCCAAATGTCATCATTTCAACTATGATGATGAAATATTGCAATTGTTTCTTGATAGAAAACAAGGTATTCATTGAATAGGAAAGAAAATTACAACATAGGGACAAGGTGATCCCTAATTAGACCCAACTAGAACAACAAAACAAAAACCAAAGCATGTTTTGAAGTATCCCATATATCTGTCCACAACCACAATTCAAGACCAACCAGAAGTTACGATATTGTTAAGAAACCTCCACTGTGAGAACCAAAGAACAATAGATAACTGAAAAACTTAAACTTGGTACTTGGTACAATTATAAAAACTGATTCAGAAAATTGCTAAAAATATTTATACTTAAATTAGTTACAGGGCAAGTTGATAGCAACTAAAAGATATGCTCAAATCCACATCCAACAAGTGTAAGTCCCAGGCAGTTAGGAAATCCAATTCAGGAATTTTGCTATTAGGAATCAATCTCCTTTTATGGCATGCATACTTACCAGGAATGGGGGAAGCTATGAATCGAGGAACTTAGATCAAGGAATTGGAATCGGATCAACTACTCCTCCCTAGTTGATCTCATTCCTGATTTTAAGGGTATTTGTTGTGATACACAACAATAAAGTTACAATCCACCTAACTGTCAAGTTTACTGTTATTTAGTCCATGTCTTTCCTGATTTCAAGTTAACTGTCAATTTATAAAGCACACGCAACCAAAATGAGCCCAAAACGTGGATGAATTTTTTGTATACAATGTTAGAAGTTAGAACAACCCACACAAAATCAATTAGGGATTAGTGAAGAAGGCCAAGATATTAAATTTTAGTGCATGCTTCAAATTCCTGGGATATAGTATTCTCTAACATTTTGAACTACGTTCTGCTACTCATTTCATGCTCGTCTAAAAATACTTTTTGGTTTTGTACTTGCTAGTTTTGGCAAAGGGAGGCAGCAAGCTTGAGGCAACAATTGCAGTACTTACAAGAATGCCACAGGTACAGTCATTGCTCTATAATGAATCTTCCACATAGCTTAGCAATTTGATAGGACGTACCAAAATGTTGAAATGCATAATAAAATTGCCTATCAGGCTGCCTATTCAAAAGGTTATCATCCTAATTTAGGCTTCATCCAATTATCAAAGATAAAGCCACAAAACCTATTGACATTGAAGAAGAGGTAAAGAAAATAGGTTTTTCTTTTTTCTTCTTTTTAAGAAACAGAACAAACAATTAGCATTACTTAAGGAAATACACTAGCAGTGCACAAGAAGTCCATTCAAGCTATCACTAACTTCAAGCCCCCAATCTGCATAAAAGAAAAAAATGAAATGTCACTAAACTCTTTAGAAACTAAAGTCCACAATGACGCCAAATAATGCATTCTATCCCACAAGAAATCTACCCCCCTTCTACATTTTTACTTCAAAAATCCTAACATTCCTTTTCAACACCCAAAAATGGCGATGACAGAGCATCTCCATAACACTTTCAGAATCCTAGAGACACAGATTGAAGAATAACTTCTTTTTTTCACATATAAGACTGCCTAGAATGGTATTTAATCTTTTACTTCTCATAATTCACATAACAGTCAAACAGCATATTAGAAAATAATGCATTCTATCCCACAAGAAATCTACCCCCCTTCTACATTTTTACTTCAAAAATCCTAACATTCCTTTTCAACACCCAAAAATGGCGATGACAGAGCATCTCCATAACACTTTCAGAATCCTAGAGACACAGATTGAAGAATAACTTCTTTTTTTCACATATAAGACTGCCTAGAATGGTATTTAATCTTTTACTTCTCATAATTCACATAACAGTCAAACAGCATATTAGAAAATACTTCGAAATTGAAGATCTGTATCTATGGCTTGGAAACTAGTCATTGGAGATCAAATGAAAGATTGGCTGGATGTTTCTGTATAAACTTGCAGGCAGTTAATGGGTGAAGAACTTTCTGGTTTGAGTGCCAAAGACCTACAGAGCCTGGAAAACCAACTGGAGACAAGTTTGAAAGGTGTCCGGATGAAAAAGGTACGCCCTAGTCCGGATTATATAGTCTCAGTTAATACTGTCAAGATCCCTTCTTTATGTAGCACATGCATGACACTCAGTCATTTTTCTGCAGGACCAGATATTAAATGATGAAATAAAAGAACTGAACCAGAAGGTTACCAAAGAAAACTGCCTCAGTTTCTCCTAGTCCATTTATGTTAATTCATGTTCTTGGGGCCTAATCTATACCTATTTTATATCTTTCTTTTTACTTATTTCAGGGAAATCTCATACAGCAAGAGAATATGGAACTGTATAAGAAGCTAGACCTCGTAGGTAAAGAGAATGCGGAACTGCTACAGAAGGTACTGTCTAAAAGACTGTATAATACTAATAAAATGTATCCCTTAAGCTCTACTCTTCTATTTAACACATATTATACTTCACTAAAGGGAGGAGACAGATGACAGGTAGAAGGAAAGAGAGAGAAGCTAAATGAGATATCACCAAGCCAAAAACATAAGGCCATTATGTTAATTATAATATAAGCAAATGCGAAGGTTTCTTCTCTGGAAAAGGCTGAAACAGAAGTTTTTAATCTCAGGTTTATGGAGCAAGGGGTGTGAATAAAGAAAACAAAAGTTCCCAACCTGCATATACCATCACTAATGGATATGATTTGCAAACACCCATCCATCTGCAGCTAAGCCAGCCACAGAATCAAACTCAGCCTCGGCCTCAGAACAATGAAATACCAGCAAAAGGAATCAAATTAGGGTATGTCCTAAAACTGCTAACAATATGTATACCTATAGCATACTATATTGATTCTTATGCCCCAAAAAATGAAAGAATAAGCAAAGCTTACTATTTTATTTAAACTATTAATATCTCTTCAAATTCTGCAACAGATTACAACTGCATTAGCGCAAAGTTGTTTCACAGCTGTGGGTGGCTATCTGTCATTGTGCAGTCAACTTGCACCACAATCTTCTAGGAGTGAGATGTCATACTTACAGTAAATGCATCCAGCAGAGGTACCAGCAGCTTTGGTATGAAATGTTCAATGAAACAAACTTTAGAATCTGTGATAGAAATAGACAAACCAATTAGGTGTGTAAATTTATGCAATAAGGGGAAAGCACTGTGTGTCAGAAGTATTATTATCTGTATTAAAAATGTGTTGTGATCAATCAGAGAACAATTGTCAATTGTTAACTATATTTTCTTTTCCTGAATAATAATCAGCAACTCGAACAGGATAACTCTCAAAAAATTTGTTGCTTTATGAATAGTTCAATGAAGAGTCTGTTGGAAAAAGAGTTCCATAAGAAATATGGAGACACAGCATCATATCATGGAAGATACTTTTAAGAAGATAGCGAGAATTCTACAAGAACCAAGCATGCTTGTTACAGTTTATGTGCCCCTCTATCCCTATCTTTTTATTTATTTTTTCTTCTAGCTGATGATTTCACATATGTATGGAAAAACAAACATTTTTCATTAAGAAAAAGTAGTTTACAACCCAGTCATTTGTTTTAACTATTTCAGATGATCATCTACTCAAAGGATTGGATAAGTACAGATCCACAATCTGCTGAAACAAGTAAACCACAGATTCACACTAAGAGAGTAACATGCAGAATGGATGAGAAGTAGCATGTATCTATAAACAGGAAGAAAAGATTTAAGTTTTCCTTTCATTCTTATATCTAGGACACACTGATATACCAACTATATTTCCTAAATATGATTTTTGAGAAGTATTCACAAATTATTATTATTATTATTAGTTGAGTTAATTACAGAGACAGATCTGGTGAGATTAACAGTAAATGATGATCACTCATGTAAACTTTGTATTCATTCTGAAAAATGGAGAGAAGGAAAAAGAAAAAAAAGGATTTCCTCTCTGTTCTAGCACATTCGAAAGTGTGGTGACAGAAAGCCAGAATTTCTGGCTCTTGGGCCCCTGAGAAGTTGAACACCCAAAACTACATAAAATTGGTCTGTACATATTAGGAGATACCCCAATGAGAATGCGAGCACTAAATGCACATTTTGTATCATGATCGCACAGACATAGTACAAAAAACCACATGTAGGCATGTTTGGTCGACACAATGTCCAGCACATGTAGCAGACAAATTTAACTTTGATTTATATTATCACTAATTAGGCACACCGCCAGAATCCTGTAGATGTGAGATCTTAAATGCATTAACAGTGCCTGAAGACTTCTATAATGCACTTTCTCATAACTCCCAATGTATAATGCAATGAAAATTGATAAGAGGAAAGACCTTTTCATGGACATTCCAAACATCATGGAAGATTCCTATCCCCAGCAGCAATATGTTCAGTATCAGGTACCGTAGCTAATGAATAGGATAATTCACTGCTTTTGTGAAAGCTGCTAAATTTGCTTTCATTCCAGAAAGCAAATCTCCAAATAGTAGTTTGTTGGCTCAATGAATTTTTCCACAATAAAACCATTCCTAGTATTTGTCACTGTACTAGTAAAGGATCTAAAACAGGACTACCAAAAGTTTTAATGAGATTTTTTACTACAAAATCTTCAACTATTACGTGCATATTTAATGACTTAGAAGGCAATCATGCTAATACTTTAAACAGTAAAATGCTCTTCTCAAGATTTATTGCTGCTACTAAGATTCACTTTTTTGGAGGCCCAGGATTTCAAAGAGGAATACCCCTCGCTGCTACCAGTCCGTCGTGTGTGAATGACTAAAAGTTGCAATGAAAAAACAACAGCAGCAGGCACGAGAAAACGAGCTAGTAATTGTTCGACATATGCTGGTAAAATTGACTTAGCTTAGCAAGTACAGTTCTGATTCGAAAAGGCAATGCTTTATGGTCTTTTCGTTTTTTCTTTTTTGGCAAAATGCTCGATGGTCAGTTAAGCAGCCATCTGTTATCCTAAAAATCAAAGACGGGGTTTTATATGGTTACATTGTCATGATTTCTCCGAAATCATGTTTTATTTAAAAATTGATTTTGTGGTCTTATAGACAACCTCTCAGATCAGCCACAACCACTGATTCTAATTTAAAATACCAAACAGTGCACAAACATCTACTATAAGCTAACTGATGCAGAATGCGTATTGTTAGTTTTCCTAATTCTACTTGGATTAGTTTTCCTATCTCTTATTAGTTATTTGTTTTCCTAATTCTTAAAGATTCCTTCTTGTTAAAAGGATCTCTTATTAGTTAATTTGCTTTCCTATTTCTTAAAGTTTACTTTTCCTTTTCCTAGATTAAAAAGGGTTTTGCCTCTATAAATAGAGTTGTTTGTAATCTTTTAAGGCAGACTTGATTAATGATAAATTTCCTTACTTTAAACTCTCTAATTCCTTCCCTTTCCCTTCGTCTCTTCGATCTCTAATTCTTCTCCTCGATCCCTTATTTCTTCTCTGTTCTATTGCTCAAGCGTTTACTCTAAACTTACGGGCTGTTTACTCTAAACCTACGAGTTGTTCTGCATCAATTGGTAATCAGAGCCTTCCCTCGCTTTCGTTTGCGTTTGATCTCTCCCATGGCGCCCCAAATCGTGGCTAGCCTTGCAGAACAATTTCATGTGTTCCAAGACAAAGTTTTTGACGATATCACTGGCATGGAAACCCAACTCTCCAAACTCCGCGTTGACCTCAAAGACGAGTTGGTACAGGCTCCCACACATCGTTCGAAGACGGACCTGGCCATCACCAAACTCCAAGACTCCGTTCAGTTGCTTATCAATCACTTTCGGGCTGGACATGCTGAACCTTCTTCTACCTCCGCATTGCTCTCGAGTTCCTCTACGCCAACACCAAAAAGTGGCCTTCTGCCCAATCCACCAGTGGATCTAAAACTCAAGGCCGTGCCATACGGCATGCCTCATAGCTCCACTGGGCTCTCACTTGATGATCCCAAGGCTCAATTGGAGCCCCCCTTTTCTTTTGGGTCTCTGCCACCGCCCCATTATACCCAACACACAACGGGCCCTTCTACAGTTTCACATGATCAAGGCACTCATCCCCCTCGCCAATTTGACAACGATGTCATCCGCCACATCAAGCCCACCGCTCCTACTTTTGATGGTCGTGGGGATCCTACAATGTTTCTTGACTGGGTTCAAGCCATGGAAGATTATTTCGCCTGGTACAACTTGACAGATGCTCATAAACTTCACATTGGTAAGATGACGCTACAGGGCGCCGCTAGACAATATTGGAATTCGGTGGAGGAGCAACTATATCAATTTGGACAGCCGCCTGTGACTCTATGGGACGAGATGAAATTAAAGCTTTGCGAACAATATCTTCCCACCTTTTATCGCCATCAATTGTATGATCAATTATGGACCCTTTCACAAGGAAGTTCGACTGTTACTGAATTCCACGCTCGTTTTATTGAACACAAGATACGTGCAGGGATTCGTGAAGAACTCGACATCACTATGTCTCGCTTTATCCATGGTCTTCGTGACGATATCAAGCGTGAAGTCCGTCGATTCTGTCCGCATATCTTGGAAGATGCATATTGCCATGCACTGGAAGCTGAAACTTTTTTGGGCCCACAACGTAGATATACTGGGTATTCTGGGCTCTCTTCCACTCCTACTCCAAATCGTAGTACTCCTAGCTCCACATATGGCGTTGCCGGTCCACTTGCTCCTACGGTACCCACAACAGAAAAAGGACCAGCCCCATACACGGCTGCTCACATCGAATGCTATCGTTGCCATGCTAAGGGCCACATTGCCTCCCGTTGTCCACACCGAACTTTAACCATTAACTCCCTCAATGAGGACTCTTGTGTGGACGTGTATGTGGAGCCCCTTGAACCTATTTATGATCCAGAACTTGATAATTGTTGTGAGGAGGCGTTTCACCAAGTGAGTGTCATGCGTTGTATTTATTCAGCATCTACACCTCCACCTCCTGATTCATGGAAACGCACAAGTATTTTTCAAACCTATGTCCCTTGCGGTACCAATAGATGCCAATTAGTTATTGATGGGGGAAGTACACTGAATGTTATCTCTAAAGCTGCTGTCGACCGCCTTCACCTTCAAGCCGAGCCCCATCCCCATCCTTTTCATGTTGGCTGGGTACATAACACTAGGTTACCTGTTACTAAAAAATGTCTTGTTCCTCTTCAATTGGGTCCCTGTCATGAGCGACTTTATTGTGATATCCTACCCATGAGTGTCGCACATGTGCTACTAGGCCGACCATGGCTTTACGACCGCTGTATGAGAAGTTGCGGTAGAGAGAACACATATACTTTTCAACATGAGGGAAAGAACATAACGCTAACACCTTCCAATCCTGTCGTCAAACCAACTAAGGATGTTCAACCAACCTTGTTACTTAGAGAGAAGGCTTCGGAGCATCGATTGAGTAGTTTATCATCTGTAGACTTTGTACACGACTTGCAAGACACTGGTGTGTCCTTTGCTCTATTGCTTAAATCGGAATCTGACAGCAACCCCACACCGCTTGCCGAACCCATACATCAGTTCCTCCTTGAATTCTCTAATATCATACCTGATGACTTACCAGATGAGCAACCTCCAACGAGAGAGATTCGGCGTACCATTGACCTTATTCCTGGTTCATAAATTCCTGATCTTCCCTATTATCGTATGAATCCCTCTGCACGAGCGGAATTGATTCGACTAATTCGGGTGTTGCTGGATAATTGCTTTATTCGTCATAGTTTAAACCCTTGTGTTGTTCAAGTTCTCCTTACCCCCAAAAAGGATGGTTCCTGGCGAAGGTGTGTTGATAGCTGCACCGTAAATAATATTACAAGTTTCATTCCTCCCCCGATGCCGCGTAGTCCTTCTCCTACTTCTGACCATACATATCAGATTGAGGACATCTCAGATCATGAAGTTGTGGCCTCGTCTCCAGGAGATTCTACCAGCTCTCTGGTTCATTGGGTTGGAAGGCCTGCTACTGCGAATACTTGGACTACAGAAGTTGAATTTCGGCAATTGGATTCCACTCTTCTACACAATTATCAGGATTCTCTTCATGGTCTTGATTTGGCTGCCTCCCATCCTCCCATCATCCATACTTACAAACATCGTCGTCATCCTTTATCTTGGTTTACTCGCCGGTGTAGAGTTCTTTTTTAGTGGGGGAGAATGATGCAGAATGCATATTATTAGTTTTCCTAATTCTACTTGGATTAGTTTTCCTATCTCTTATTATTTATTTGTTTTCCTAATTCTTAAAGATTCCTTCTTGTTAAAAGGATCTCTTATTAGTTAATTTGCTTTCCTATTTCTTAAAGTTTACTTTTCCTTTTCCTAGATTAAAAAGGGTTTTGCCTCTATAAATACAGTCGTTTGTAATCTTTTAAGGCAGACTTGATTAATGATAAATTTCCTTACTTTAAACTCTCTGATTCCTTCCCTTTCCCTTCGTCTCTTCGATCTCTAATTCTTCTCCTCGATCCCTTATTTCTTCTCTATTCTATTGCTCAAGCGTTTACTCTAAACTTACGGGCTGTTTACTCTAAACCTACGAGTTGTTCTGCATCACTAACCCAAGATTTTCAACTGTGCTGAAACTTTAATCAATGTTGTAGCACTTAATTTCTACCATATACACCCATTTAAGCCCAACACTCGCAAAGACTAGTGCATTCCACACTTCTATTAAATTGCTTGAAAATTCCAAATATACCCCTAATAAGTCATAGCATAGTCATTCATACTTTTTTTTTTTAATGAGAAACCCAGCTTTCTTAACAAAAATGGAAGAAAAATACAAAAAGGATGGACGAGCAGTACATATCCAATACACACTCTCAAATATAAAAAAAACTATAATCCAGATGAACTACACTAAAAGGAACGACAAAACCTCTGTTAACTCCAATATACCCTTCGAAACACTTAGTATATGATAAAATTGTGATTTCCCTCAACTTGAGATAAATTTAAAGACATGTAGAGCCATATGACACATGATCATAAAGATATATTTAGAAATCTCTTGAACGAGGAAAACTTGTAAACCCAAAAGAAAATAATGAGGCAAATAAAGCAAATCGACAAGCATAACAGACTACCTGAATCAGAATGTGATTATTGCAAGGGACTAAACTTAAGGAAAAAGAAACTATTTTAATATTTTCAAACCAGCAAACCCTTTCTACTCAAATTCATGATTTGCCTCCTCAAAGTAATAGCATCTCATAAATTTGTTGGGATAAAAAAGCTTCATAATGACTAACATTAGAACAAGGGGTAAATTGTACCTATAGTCCTTGAACTATTACCCGGTTTTCACTTTGGTCTCTCAATTCAGTTTTTGAATTTTGTAGTCCTCAAACTTTTAACGTCGTATCACTTTGGCCCTTCTGTAAAAGTCTGTTAGTTTTTCTGTCATTTTAAAGGGCTAAAACGTCTCCTCCCACCATATATATAGTTACCCAACCTTTCACCCTCCACTTTTCTTCTATTTTATCCAAAACTGAAGTTGAAGTTTCAATATGGGATGAAGTGAATTACAACTTCAATTTGGGATCAAATAGGAGAACAAAAAGGGAGGTGAGAAATTAAGAAATTATATACAATTTGGGTGGACAAATTTTACCCAAAAATTTTGAAAGCAAAGCAAACGGACTTTGATAGAAGGACCAAAGTGACACAAGCAAATGCCAGAAGACTAAAGAATTTGAAAGCTTAATTGGGAGACCAAAATGAGAATTGGGTCAAAGTTGAGGGACAATAGCCACAATTTACTCTTAGAAAAATACATTCCCTGGGTAAATCATCTTGTTATGTATTGATAATGTATAGTATTTCTTTTTATGAATGATGATGTATGGTATTCATCATTGTTGTTCCTTGATAAATCTTTTAGATTTAAGAAGCGATGCAAACCAATTTCCAGTCCCTCCATTTCTTTTGAAAAATGAATAAGCATTTCCATCAAAATCTCCCAGTTGAGATGGCTGCATTCCTTCTTTAAATTCATTTTACATGCTATGCCTGAACATATTCTCTAAGGAAATTAACCACTTACAATTGTCATTACTTCTAAACACCTCTTCTTCGAAACTTAATCCATACTTATGCATTTGAGAAATTGTAACTAATATGCTAATCAGGTATACATATGTATATATGTAAAGAGGCATATTAGTGAATTCATAATTTGCTTTACTTATGCATGTATACTTATGTAAAGCAAGATCTATGATCTTATTCTTAGATCAAAAGTGCAACATCACATTATTACTTCTACATTTGATACACTGAACACACAAGGATGAGTTATTGCCTTAACTAAGTGCAGAAGTTGGTGAGAAATTTGATACCAGAGCCTGGACAATTTGTCATCCAATCTATTAATCCAGAAACATAATTTTCAATAGGTAGATGAAACACATACCAATGATCCTAAATTCTTCACAGAGATTAGTTGCACATAGACATTTTACTAGGCAACACCAAAATGTACTTTCTTTTTCAGCTTTTCCCTGGGGATTTGGTAGGCATAAACTAATACTTCCAAATATTTTCTGTAAGAAACGCAAACTCCTATTTCAAATAAAGAAAGAAACCACAACAACTGTGAACAGTACGTCCATAAAAAAGTTACGTTCAAATCAAAACGCCATCCCTCCCCTCTCCCTCTGTTAAGATAAATTATACTGTATTACACAGTAAAGATTAATCTAATCCACTAATTGAAGGTTTAGCGTATCCTTTCCAATGGAACATATGTTTTAATAAAAACACAAACCCGCAAGAAATCCAGTGGCTCATCATTATAATCAACACATTAATATGTTTTATCAAAATTTAAATCATGGCCAACTTCTAAAGTGGAAATTTTATGCGCAATCTAAAACTTAGAAGCTCCATACCTATCTATATGTCCCTTGGAAGAAGATATAATAAGTCCAAACAATAGCACCTCTATTCTGGACTAGCTACTACCGATGCCAGAGATGCGAAGCCAGTTGGTTGCATCTTAACTGTCTATAGATGCGCTTACTTAACCACTTAACTAGCCCATTATTACATCATCATTGATTATCATCTGAATGTGTGGTCATTGGTGGTCACTATCTTAGTCTAGCAACATAACATTAGCATACATTTACATACAAATATACATACAACCATTACTCTACCGAAAAATTACGACCCGAAAACATTATAATCCTTCAAATATATATCAATCAATTGCATAATAAAGCAACCTATGGGCAACATAATAGTTGATTGGCAGCCAATTAAACGTATTAGTGCTTAGCAGTAATTCATTACCTGTCATACTAATTATAATCCAATGCAGCCCATCAACCTCACTGATCAAACAAAAACCATTAACGCCAAATACTCATCCCAGCCAGAAACTCTACTGTCAATCAACAAAAAAGAAAAGAAATATATAAATTTTGAAAAACGATCACCAAACCAGAGGAAATACTTTCAGTATAGACAGAAACAGCACCATACAATATTCAGATAAACAATGCCCCTTACATAACTAAATGTATTTATATGTGTATAGATATATATATATGTATGAATGTATAGGTGTATAGAAGTGTGGTCGTTCATCGTCTTTGGTACCTGTGAGCGTGGAAACGAAGCCATGGAAATTTCATTTGCTGCTCTCTGAGACATCGCAGTAGCGAGAACGAAGAGTGAATGATCAAAAACCTCAATTCAAGTTAAGGAGAAGACGACGATCTGGTTTATCAGGAAGAACTCGAATCCGGAAGAAACCAGAAGGAACGAAACCAAGCGTTGCAAATTTTTATACATAAAAATAATGATTTTTTTGGTTCGTGTCGTGGAGAGAGAAGAAAATATCTCAGGAGCTGTGGGGTCGTGAGGAGGTGGATTAATTGTGGGCAGCCGGATTCATAGGGTTGCTGTTGTACCCGGGGGTTAATTGGCTGGGTTGGGAGACGAAGGTGGTATTTTCGTCATTGCAGGTTACGCGTCAGTATACGTATGGAAACTGCTGATTGGATTGGGGATGCGTAATGTAAGACGGTGGGTCCATGACGCTTGGGCCCCAAACGGGTACAAGTTAGTGTACGGGTGCAGGAACAAGGACACATCGGTTTTCGAGTCCATATTCGATTGTAGTGCAGCTACTGCCGCATTGGCCGCCTATTGTATATTCAGTTTTTTTTTTTTTTTTTTTTTTTGGACGTAGATTATAGATACATGAAACTTCGATTGGTAGAGAGCTTTTTCGTTAATCATATCAAAATTTTGGTAGACTAATTTCTCTTCCTTTGAGGCCATTTCCAATCATATTGGAGCTAAACTCAAATTTTCATACTCTAAAATACAATTATTCATGTATTTCAAGACTCAAATGTTTTTTTTCCTCAAATCTTGCAAACTTATAATTTGAATCCGCAACTTTATTAAATTGTTTAAGAATGATTAATCCCTAAATTTTTTTTCTCATTAATTTTTTTTGACATTATTTTTGTTTCAACATTCGTGATTTAATTTTCTAAACATTTTAACCTAAAAAAATTAAAATTTCAAAACATAATAGAATTTCACTTAAAAATAAAAACAAGTACAACACCATACGTATGCCCTGAATAATTCGAATCCTTCATTGAAGCCATTGCCATAATTGTCTTCTATTTGTACTTTTACTTTTACTTCATTGGATTTCTTTATCCTCATTCAATAATGTTCTGAACTTTTGCCTACCTCCACTTGTGTTCTTCAATTATTTTATGAACCCTTTCTCATCCCATATTGTCTTGTTTAAATCATGTTCTGAACCATTGCTCAACTTTGTCCATCTCACTTTATTGGATTCCCTTATCTTTCCCTATCTTTTCCTATCTTCATTCAATTATTTTATGAACCATTTCCCATCTTGTCTTGTTTCAATCACGTTCTGAACCATTGCTCATCTTTGTTCATCTCACTTTATTGGATTCCCTTATCTTTCCCTATCTTTTCCTATCTTCATGCAATTATTTTCAAACATGTAGGTCATCTCATTCTCTTGTCTATTTAAGAAGTGTTATTCTACTGAATTGACCACACAATCTCCTTCAATTCTCCTTCTTGCAATGAATTCACGTGGAAGGCTATACAAAATTTCTTTAATGATGATTCTGATGATGATGACCTTCATCAACAGAGGGTTGCAATGGCTGTTCAACACCATACGTTTTTGTTGGAGCAATATGCTCAACAATCCAAACATGGTGGTTCTACTGCAAGCCGTGAATATAAGAATCGGAAGAGAGAAAAACATCATAAGAGTCTCATGGAGGACTACTTCTGTGAAAGACCACTTTATCCTTCAGTGGACTTTCGCAGGCAGTTCCGCATGAGAAGAGAGCTTTTCTATCGCATCTTGAATGATGTTGTTGCACATGATCCATACTTTACCCATAAGATAGACGCTTGTCGACGACAAAGTCTATCCCCAGAGCAGAAGCTAACAGCTGTTTTTCGAATGCTTGCATACGTATGCTTAGCAGACTCCACCGACGAGTACTGTAGATTGGGTGAATCTATAGCCCTTGAATGTTTGCGAAAGTTTTGTTATGTTATTGAAGCCATGTATGGTCAGTGGTACCTCCGTTCCCCAAATCCGTCTGACCTTTACAGGCTCTTGCACAATGCTAGTCGTAGAGGATTCTCAAGCATGTTAGGCAGTCTTGACTGCATGCATTGGGAATGGAAGAACTGCCCTACTGCTTGGGCAGGCCAGTTTACCGGCTACAAGCATAAGCCAACTGTCGTTCTAGATTGTGGTGGACTTCGCTTTCTTTGTTTCTGTTTCTGTATTGTGGTGGACTTCTTATTTTGCTGGTGTTTCATTGATTTGCAGTTTTGCTTATTAGTTTTACTTTTATTCATTTAGACTGGAATGATGTAGTCATCTTATATGTGTTTTTCTAGTTTTTTAATCTGCCAGATTTATTTCTAATATAAAATTATTATGTTTCATATAGATGGATCCCTTTGAAGATGGGTGTGATAGTATTGAGGGTGGATATACAGCACCTAGAGATAATGTGCAAGATTCAAATTCGTCTAACAATAACAATGCAATTGTTGTAACTCAAATTGGTAAGACACGTAGAAAACATACATCACATGTATGGACTCAGTTTGAAATTCTTCCTCAAGATAATAAGCTAAGAGCAAAGTGCATGGAATGTGGTCATAAATACCTATGTGATAGTAGATATGGTTTTGGAAATTTGAAGCGTCATCTTGATTTTTGTTTGAAATCTGATACTCGTGATTTAGGCCAATTTTTATTATCTAAATTTGAAGGGGCTATCTTAACAAAATCTGCTCAGTTTGATCCTCATAAATTGCATGAATTACTAGTGATGGCAATTATCATGCATGAGCTGCCCTTTCAATTTGTTGAGTATGCTAGAATTAGGCAAATGTTTAATTACGTTTGTGTTGATATCAAACTTATATCTCGAATACTGTAAAGGCTGATGTGTTGAGTATGTATAATAGAGAAAAGGTTAAGCTTAAGGAATTTTTGGGTTCAATTTCTGGAAGGGTTTGTTTGACATCTGATTTGTGGAGTTCTATAATCACAAATGGTTATCTTTGTTTCACTATCCATTTTGTTGATGTTGCAAAAAATAATTTTTAATGGAGCTTTTATTGCAATTATACTTAAAAGGTCAGGTGGTCATTGAGGTTTTCATTTTATTGTAGGCAAAGCTAAGAAAAAGAAAAAGAGGGATCATGTTTTATTACAGTGCCGGAAGTCACGGGAAAAGGGAGTAGACGCTGGTCAGGAGAACTGCTCAAAAGGAATATCAAGTATAATTCTTGAATTTGAAACATTGCTCTTATCCAAGTTTACACAATTTGGTGGCAATCCTGTCCTTTTCTACTTTTAGTAATAATCAAAATTGTTGATGTAGGCATATCCAAGAAAGCTTCGAAAAAAAAAGAGAGGGATCTTGATTCCTCAAAGTCTAAGAAGACACTAGAAAGGGAAGTAGAAGCTGATCAGGATAATGTTTACCTGATTTGTTCTGTGGGGATAAGGACTGTGCGAGATCAATGAAAATATGATTTACTAATTTCAAAATATTTGTTGGTGTATGCACGTCATAAATTATAGAGAACTCACACCTATAACTTATGGATAATAACTTCAAATTATTTTATTAAAGTTTGTGTGTGGTATTAGCTTTCCATTCAAGGATTGTTTTCTTAATCAAGTAATTATTACTTTATATTTTAATTTTCTTATTGAGAGTTTCTGAATCCACAGAATGGATTACAGAATACCATCAAAGCAGACCTGGATTGAAGGTACTGCAGCAAATAATTGATGACTTTATCACTGCACATCATGAAAAATTGGAACAGGTAATTTTCCTCTTCCATGCTACAACAGCTCTGGAGTATCTTCATTCAAACCGGCTGTTTGAACCTTTGCTCTTAATAACTACTGTTCATACGCTAACTTGAATTAGATGTATGTGTGTATACTTGAAGATTTATATATGAAAAAAAAACACTTTCATGTGTATTGACTTGTCTATAAACACTGAATGTATTAGCTGGCATGCGTATGCTGATGTGTTTACTTGTTTTGAATTTTGGCCCACGTTTGTTCTTCTTCATGGAAGTATGCCTCGTACTCTTGCCTATGATCTCTCTTTATATGTGCCCATGTAGTCTGAAAACATATATATATATATATATATATATATGTTTCATTGCCCAATGGTGTATGTCCATCTGTTTAAATTCATTGATATCTAGTTGGAACTTTCAAGTTGATCAAATCTGTATAAGTTCACCTCCATGTATTACACAATCTTAAACAAGCCGTTCTTTTTCCTTTAGAAAAAAGGCCATTCTTTTGTTGTTCCTGTGTCATTTGGCTACCTGTTTAATTATCATTCACTTTGTTGTGGCACATACAGGAAAGAGAAGAAAACGAGGCTTGTGTTGCTGAAGGAGGATGGACAGTTGTAGTACATCATAAAGGAAGGAAGAAGACTACGGATGCTGAGAGTGGAATTACAGTAGTGTCTGTCGCCCAGGCTGTTGTGGAGGACAAGGTGGCCAGGAAGAAGTGTACAGAAGTTGGGTTAGATTTTTATCGGTTCCAACAGAAAGAAGCTCAGAGGAATGATATGTTAATCTTACGTATGAAGTTTATCTTTTGTTTACCTGAAAATCACACCAGTTTTGGTGCAAATGCTGCATAGTTCCCCACCTCCGAACCGAAAAAGAAAGAAAAGAGATAGAATTAAAATATATGAAGAAATAATATGATCCCATTATGAACATGCAATGGCATATTTCATGTGCTTCTGGTCTTGGTTTCGAATAAACTTTCACGGCATAGTGTTCACAACAACAAAATTTTGATTCAAGAATCATATATATTTATTCGTGTTGGTTGAAATAGTGCAAATACTGAAGCGAAGCACTATTAATCTGTCCTTGCAGAAATTTGTTGAAGAATACACGAGTCCCACATCGGAAACTTAACAAAATAAAAAGTCCCAGATAATAAATGATTTTGCTCCTAATAACATCGATTCCTTTTGTATAAAACTCCACACCTGCTAAACAGGTGGTTAAGTTGGGGACAATATTGATGTTGCTAGTGGTGGATCAAGGGTCCGTCTCTCTGAAATCTTAACATGGTATCAGAGCGGGTCGGTTGACTGGGCCCGATTAAACCCAAATCAAACAAATTCAAATCAAACAAAAAACCATAAATTGAATCAAAATCAAACAAACTCAAAATTATAAATAATAAAAAAAGTGACCGATATGGAATTGGTTGCACGTGTGGCTCACTAAAAAGTGGTCCCACGTAAGGAAGAGTGTTGAAGAATACACGAGTCCCACATCGGAAACTTAACAAAATAGAGTTAAGAGCGGCTAGGAAGTTTCGACCATACTGAATGCCCGATAGATTGTATAAAAAAGAGGCAGGAATCAAATTGTTCTTTTCTGAATGTAAAGGCATGGATAGTGTAATGCATATTGCATAACAAATTTTTTTCCTTTCTCAATACTGCTTTTCCCGCCTGTTTGCAACAAGACGAACGTCCAACTTTCATACAAATACGAATTCATTGACTGGAAATGGATAAACAAAATTGGCATCTCTTTAGGTCTCTGTTTTAAAGTTGAATCCCATCTTTCTTAAAAGTCAAACATCCATTCATAATTTCCTAGCTGAATAATAGCAATGACTTGAATTAAGAGGAAGGAGAGAAAATTTTGAGTCTGGCTCACGAATAAAGTCATTTGCACCAAATTCAGCTCCCAGCTGGTCAGTACCGTCAGTTACAAGGAAAGAAATGTTTGGCGAGCAAAACCCATGGCATGTATTGACTACAAAACGATGAGGAAATTTACAGGAAAAAACAAAAAACAAAACGATGAGGGGAAAAAAAGTGGGATTTTGGCCTTGGGATAATCTAAAACTAAAACTTACAAAGAAAGGAAAATACTCATAATATGCGAATTAATGGCATGGTAATTGCAAATAAATTTCTCAAAACAATGAACATAAACAGGTAGGGAATTACTCTCAAAACAATGAATATATGCATGTGTGTGTGTGTGTATACACATCTATATATGTATAGAGAGAGAGAGAGAGAGAGAGAGAGAGAGAGAGAGAGAGAGAGAGAGAGAGAGAGAACCTGTGGATTTGTAGGAGAGTGAGAGATGGGTTCAGTGGCGGAGTTGTCGGAGCCAGAAGCAGACGGTGAGGCTGGAAGAGATGATGGAGAAGGCGCACTTGCCTGATGTCTCAATTAGCAGATGATCGACGTACAGAGTGAGTCCTCCTCCACTACAATTCCAATGTATACATATGCAGACATGGTTAAATGTAAAAGTTGCATGGTAAACTTACAAACATAAATAGCATTTTAACATACCTTAGAGGTACATATCATGAACAGAATACAGTAATGCTACAACTATCTCATGAGTGATGGCACATGACTCTACTATCAACTAATGATAAGTATTGGAAAAATACCTGCTGATATAATCATCCATGATCGTAAGCATGATAACGCTATTGATCGAGCGCAAAATATGACAGTTCCATGAGTAAATATATCTTCCAAAAAAACATAGCCACAAAATTCAACATATAATAAATAAGTTGCCTATCTGACGTTGGTCTCATTATCAATATTAGAGAGTGACAACAAATGAAGAGAACCGATTGAAAAGAAAATACTACATGCCTCAAATTTCTGAAGTAAACAACAAAAATGCACTCAACCTACGGCTTATCTCTAAACTTTTCCACAGTAACAAGATCTACCTAGTGAAATTTTCCAACTTAATCTCAGAACGGAAATCCTTGCAGCTGGTAATTGAAGATACCACATATTCACTACTTGTATTTGATCTATTTCCTCACATCTTTCCCTTCAGGTTTATGTACTCTACCCAAAGCCAAAGCAGGACCTTCACGGATCAGGTTTTTATTAGATTGTACGGATTGCTTTGTCTGACTCAACTTATGATTGATTTGGCTTGTTGTTCATCAGCAGGAAAGGTTGCTCCTAGTTTTGGAATTGGAGCACTTGAACAACTTGATGCTGAAGATAAGGATGTTTATGCTTCTGGTTAGTGTTCTCGTCATGAATAATCAATGTCATCTTCTCAGATGTTATAGAGTTGTTAGATGCATTGGATAGAATCACTTCTTATCTTCTCAGATGCTTTCTGGGAGAAACTGCATAATTGAAATTTTTTTTTTTGGTTGCATGATTTCCTGAGGTAAATAGTTATACTTCTATGATTTCTTGAGAGCTGCTGAGATGAGCCTTCAAGATCAATCATGGAGGGCAAGCAAAAGTCAATTCAAAAGGAGCTAGGTGTTCTCTCTGGATTTAGACTTGCATCGAATTCTGACTACCAGCAGCATGAAAAGTAATTAGGTTTTAGTTTTATGATGCATACGAGTTGCCACTTTTTTTATTATTAGTTTATATTTGATCCTCACGCATGTTTTAAGATGAGTCCATTTTGAAATTAGTTATGCTGTAAATGAAATATATATATAGTTTTGTTTTTCTGCTTGTTCATTGCCGAATACAATAACTACTGACTATTACACTAAGATTTATTCCAGATTTGACCCTCCTGTGGTTCCAAAAGATTTTGTTACCCCCCACCCCAAAAAAACAATTTCCAGAAGTCCTTCCTCCCGAGGGCAATAATCTGAAACTTTTAATTGATGGGGTTGCAACTGTTATAAAAAATAATAGTTTTCCTCTTTCCGTAAGCCAAATACAAAATATTTATATTATAAATAACATATAAACAAATTGGAAAGCTTTGAAGGTATAATGAAATTGAAGAAAACAAAATAATAGGTAAGTAAAAGGAAAATAAATAATAAGTAAGAAGGTGAGTTTGGTACGGTGAAGCACGTCAAAGACGCTGTCCTAAAGCCTTTGTAGCCTCCCTACGTGCAGGTACTGACGGTCTACAAGACTCCAAGATACGACCCCTTATACACAAACTCAAGATCCGCTATGAGCACGTTCACAGACAGATATAGGTATCCAAGTCACATAACCATTGCCCAAAATAATAATAATATAAAGTAGAGAATATATGTAAAAGTAGACAAGGAGAGAATTAGAATGTGTATGTGATATTCTGATAATGTATTGTGTGTTATTGTGTGTATTGTGTGTTTCAAATGTGAAGGAGGAGTGGCCTTTTATAGGCATCCAAAAACATATAACCTTCACCAACCATAAAAGTTCACCAACCAAAAAATTAAGGCATTCACCAACCAGAAATAAAACCTGAATATTAAATATTTATAACCCCACAATAAATAAAATAAAACAACCAAAATAATTAAATAAATAAAACAGTTAAATTTTTAAAACCTTTTAAAATTCCAACAATCCCCCACAAGGTTTTCAAAATTTTACCGTGACAAAAAAACAGTGAAAAATATATAATATATATGTGGGCAAAATAATACTATGTAATAGGTGTAGGTGCCTTCCGGGCTTGAACCTTCACTTAGTGATGATAGTCTCCATTTGAGGAACCTGAGTGTACACAGTATTGAACTCGGCACCTTTGACCAAACTTCAACATATCCCACACATAGTATTAGTTGAGACTTGGATGCGGGGTAACGCTATTTATGGCCATGCGCTAATCTTGATTCTCATGAGAGTTACTAGAGAATAGCCCAATTCTCACAGTCGCGGCCTCACGACGTCTCTCACTTATTTATGAAAAATAATAGTAAGTTTTCCTCTTTCCGTAAGCCAAATACAAAATATTTATATTATAAATAACATATAAACAAATTGGAAAGCTTTGAAGGTATAATGAAATTGAAGAAAACAAAATAATAGGTAAGTAAAAGGAAAATAAATAATAAGTAAGAAGGTGAGTTTGGTATGGTGAAGCACGTCAAAAACGCTGTTCTAAAGCCTTTGTAGTTAAAGTTGTTTTCTTCCCGTATTCCTAGCTTTAATATCTTTTAACTCTTTTACTGAAGCTTTTGCATTTGTATTGGATTTTCAAAATGAAAATTATGATTTATTTTGGGTAGATGCAGTTTGAAGCTTTCATATTGTCTATACAATTTCAACTGGTTTAAATATTGTTGGTACATTTATATGTTTATAATTTGTTGCTAAAGTTTGGGAAATTACTGCTAGTGTTTGACAATAAAACCTACAGACTAATTTATGTGGTATTATTATTATAGCTCAACGTATTATTATTTTATGGTGTGTCCGTTTTCTACAGCACAATTGTTTTTAAAATACATTTCAGAATCTTTAAAATGTTAATAGCATTCAAAAGCTAATTCATGACCATTGAAATAATGAATATATATATTGAAGTGAGCTATGTTTTCCTAAGTTACTGTTTGTTTTAAATAGCTTGTATTGTTTCATTACGGATTACTTTATTATTACTTATTAATCAATTTACGTTGAAACATCCAATATTGAATGATTGAAGTGTTTAAAACCGAAACGTTGAAGTGTTTCAAAATCTTTGGTCTATTCTTCCTTTTAATTGAAATTTCAAAGCAAGTACATATATATTTTTAGAACAAGTATATATATTTGATTTTATTGTGTTGGGCCTTTTTACATTTGCCTTCATTCATTTTGGTTGCCATCAATCTTCCTTTATATAACGGTCCTTTCCTTTATATCTTTTTTGGTTGGACTTCATATCGTTTTATTGTTCTTACTTTTAGAAGTCCTTCGTACCAACGTGAGAAGCAATTATAATATATTCTTGGCACTAAAGTTTATTGTTTGAAATTACTGTTTTAACGTTGGATTTGTATGCACTATATTTATGTGGTTTAATGAATTATGAATTAATATTGAATAGACAATTTAGTTTTCGTTTTATGAAGACAAATATGATTTGAATACTCAATTGTTGCATCTTCTCAAATATGGGTAGTATAATATTTACTTTGATTTCAAATCCTTGAAAGAAAAAACGGAAAAAGTGCAAACCGTTCTTTTGTAGTTTAATTTTGAATTCAAAATCTAATATTGCGTCAGTTTTAGATTTGGTCTATCTGTGTATTCAATTTTTATATTGATTCTTATTTTCATTCATATCTATTAATTTTTGCAAAAACGTGCAGAGAGTTTATGTGATATTATTGAGGTTGATGAGTTATGTAGGTTACCATACTGTTCTCACTCTGTATTGGTATCCTCAACATCCCAGTTTTATGCAAAGGACCCACTAGTGTAGTGGTTTGGAGTATTTACTCTTTCAGGCAAGGTCCTGGGTTCGAGTCCTAGCATCCGTGTAGTGTGTGTGAGTTTAGTATGCTATCGCCCTTCTCAATAGGAAAGGTTCTCAAAAAAAAAAAAAAAACATCCCGGTTTTATTGAGCCTAATTATTCTTTATTTTGATGGCTGTTATCGCTTTGAATTTGGGAGAAAAACCTACAGTTTTTTTTTGGGGTAGTATAAATGCATCACTTTAACACCTTGGATGCTAGTTCCTTTTGATTCCAGAATTAGTTAATTTCTCTTAACTTCTTTTGGAAGCTTTTGCATTTCACATTCAATTACGAGATTTTATTTATTTTTTAATTTATGCAGCTTTAGTTTCAAAACTTTAATGTCAATTTCATGACATTTAGAGCTTTTATTTTGGCAGTAAAATTGTTGATATTTTTAGGTGATTATTGCCTTTAATGTTCTGAACATTTATGCAATTTAATTACATCTTTGTTTTAATGCCTTGGATTCCTGTTAAAGTTGCCAACGCCTATATATTTCGATTGTGCAATCCTTCATATTAGTTACTTGAGTTAATCTTGATACAAATATATTGAGTGAACTTATGTACAGCTGCCACA
>NC_034016.1:10771155-10831155 GCF_000346465.2 Prunus persica
TAATTTCAATTTTATTATTGAATTTAATTCCCAGATTTGAGTCGTTTGATTACTCTTTAAAACTGAAGTTATTTTGTATATTTATATATGAGTTTCATATCTCTTTTATTCAGATTTATTCTATTTTAATTAGCGCTCAAATGCTTACGTTATTTGTGTTTTGATAATTATTAATATTTTTATTTTAAAACTTGTGGACCAATTTGTGGAAGTTGAATTTTCCTAAATGGGAACTTTAATACTGTAATTTTATTTGTTACTAACATTAAGAATTTTTTGCTGAAAAATATTAGATTCATTTATGTAGGTGTCCTTCTCTCTTTCCCATATTTTTGTGTGTTTTCAATTTCTTTATGCTCTCATGGAAAAGATTCATTTAGTGACATAATACTTTTTATATTTTATTGGCAAACATATTGTGTCTGTATGAAATTTGTTTCATTATGCAAGTTTATTATGAGACTAATATATCTTCAATTTGATATGAAAATATTTGCAACTAATGATGATTTTGGCATAAAATTTTGGTAGAGACTTCTTATTGTCTTATAGGTTCATATTGAGAATCGACAAAATACAATTTCAACTTGGATATGTGATCATGATTTCAGCCATTTGGAGTGCACAAAAGGGAGTAAGGGTATCTTGAAATACTCAGTGTTTATAGTTAAATTTATTTAATGAATTAATTGTTATATTGTTGTTCATGTGGTAGCAGGTGTACTCAAAGTTTCATGGACTTGAGAGGTACTCTTGATCAGAAGATTTAATGTATGATGTATTTTCATTATACTTAACTGGAGAGGTACTCTTGATCAGAAGATTTAATGTATGATGTATTTTCATTATACTTAACTGTATACCAATGCGTATTTAATTTCCAATTATACTGAGGTGAAATCCATTAATTATTTGTGTGCAAATTGTGTAGGAAATATTTTAATAACATGCAGGTTTAAAGCGCGCTAAAATGGAGAACAAAGACATGACCTACATTATATATGCCTTGTGAAGGCTAGTCTTGATATGCATGCCTCGTGGAGGAGGCTATTAATGCAAAATGTAGATCCCATGAAGGAAGTTCAATGTGGTAGAAACAATCCATACTGCGTGACTCATATAGCACTCATAAAACTATGGAGATATCCTTGAGATATTCTTCTGCTCATCCCTAAGGCAAAAGTGCTATTTTATGTGACGTTAGGAAGGGATTTATCCCTGAATGAGTTTCGAGGCGGGCAAACTCCCGCAGGATGCAGGTCACATGTACTCTTGGAGAACTCACCTAAATGAGATATGTCGTGAGGCCGCGACTGTGAGAATTGGGCTATTCTCTAGTAACTCTCATGAGAATCAAGATTAGCGCATGGCCATAAATAGCGTTACCCCGCATCCAAGTCTCAACTAATACTATGTGTGGGATATGTTGAAGTTTGGTCAAAGGTGCCGAGTTCAATACTGTGTACACTCAGGTTCCTCAAATGGAGACTATCATCACTAAGTGAAGGTTCAAGCCCGGAAGGCACCTACACCTATTACATAGTATTATATTGCCCACATATATTATATATTTTTCACTATTTTTTTGTCACGGTAAAATTTTGAAAACCTTGTGGGGGATTGTTGGAATTTTAAAAGGTTTTAAAAATTTAACCGTTTTATTTATTTAATTATTTTGGCGGTTTTATTTTATATTGTGGGGTTATAAATATTTAATATTCAGGTTTTATTTCTGGTTGGTGAATGCCTTAATTTTTTGGTTGGTGAACTTTTATGGTTGGTGAAGGTTATATGTTTTTGGATGCCTATAAAAGGCCACTCCTCCTTCACATTTGAAACACACAATACACACAATACACACAATAACACACAATAACACACAATACATTATCAGAATATCACATACACATTCTAATTCTCTCCTTGTCTACTTTTACATATAGTCTCTACTTTATATTATTATTATTTTTTTATAACAGCAACTCTAGTAGCTAGATGCCATTCAGCTATGTTTCATTTTAATTTGGTTTGGCATTTTGATTTTCCTTATACTTCTCAATTTTGATTTCAACCTAAGATTTCTCCCAATATGTTAAAGAAGACTAAAAAATGTTGGCGAGATATCCTAGTCATATTAGGATATTTCTTTCTTATTCTATTAGAATTTTATTTTTCCTTTTTGTATAGATATTGTGTAATTAGGTTTTTTCCTTATTTCCTAGTATAACCCTACTAGGGTTTGTAACCTTGTATTACAAATATCTCCTTTCGGAGAATGAAATATATCTAAAATATTCTACCCATATTGTTTGACTTGGCATCAGAGCCGACTTTCTGGTGATCTCTGTGTGTGTTGTGCCTACTCGTGTTCTACTGTGTGCCCTAATATCTTTTAGGGTTCTTGTGTCCGTGCCTGTGATGTGTTTGTCATATCTACTTTGTATTGTGTTTTTTTTTTCGCTGCTATCATGGGTGATGATTCCAAAATCGCGATGAGTGCTAGTGCGTCTGCGACAAAGGAGGAACGTCCCTCGCGTGATTACTCTACCCTGATTACTTCTGACAAATTGGATGGCTCCAATTATGCCTCTTGGTCTCGTGGTGCGCGTATTACAATTACTAGTCGTCGTATGGCAAGTTAGATCAATGGGAAGAAGCATGCTCCGTCTTCAGATTCTGCTGCCTATGCCGAATGGGAAGAATTGCCTGGTGTAGTCATGGCTTCTCAATTCCATGACTAAGCCAGTTCGTGCCTTGTTTGAACATGGTGCTAGTGCTTATGATATATGGGAGGCCGCCCGAAAGACCTATACTGTGACTCAAAATAGATCTCGTCTGTTTCAACTTCGGCAGCAATCCATCCTTACGTGTTAGAATGGTGAATCTGTCATAGTGTTCTATGAAAAACTCCATGCTATCTGGCAGGAGATTGATTGTCTGAGTCCACATGAATATAGTTGTGCCGATGATGGGGCTCGTCGTCTAAAAGAGCTTGAAGCCGATCGAGTTTATGATTTTCTTGGAGGACTTGATCCACTATATGATGGTGTCCGTAGCCGTATCCTTGCTCTTAGTCCTGTCCCACCCCCTCTCGAAGCCTATGCCATGGTCATGGAGGAAGACACCAGTCAGTCTGCTATACTTGGAGAAGGTTTCATGGCCCTCAAAGTCGACCCAGCACGTCAAGGACCGGTCGTCCTTCATCCAGAAAATTTCTCCTTCTGTTGGGTCGCGTCCTGCTGGCTCTACCCCTAGCTCTCTTGACGGTCCTCCTAAATGTCATCATTGTAATGGGAATCACTATTCTGAGAAGTGCTTTAAGGAGCATGGTTACCCCGATTAGTTTGTTGACTACAAAGCTCGCATGTACAGTCCCAAGGCCGCCTGCACTATGACTCAAGATGAGACCTGTCCTCCTGCCCCGTCTGCAAATGTGTGTGCTTCCGATACCATGCCAGGTATGGGCCCTAATACTTAGATAATTGACACTGACGTTTCTGATAATATGACTTATGATGATCATATGTTTGATGAGTTGTCTCGTAACCCTCATGACCCTTATATTACTAGTGCTAATGGTTTACCTTCCCCAGTTATCGGTGCCCAGTTACCGGTGAAGGTACCATCCACCTCACTTCTTCTTTACCTCTATCCCATGCCCTTTTGGTTCCAAATATTCGTTGTAATTTGTTGTCTGTTGGGCGTTTACTTAATACACTTAACGCTTCTGCTACTTTCTATTCTACCCATTGTTTTTTCCAGGATCTCAAGACTCACGAGAAGATTGGGCATGGTAAACGGATAGGGGGGTTGTATTACTTACAGTTACCGGTTGCAGCAGTTCGTAGGTGTGTCGCTAATAAAATCCAGGGTGGCAGTGTCAAAGACAATCAACAACTATGGCTGTGGCATCGTCGCTTAGGACATCCGTCATTTGGTTATTTTAAGCATTTGTTTTCTTCATTATTTAGTTCGTGTGATGAATTTAGCTTCAAATGTGAGACTTGTGTAATGGCCAAGAGCCACCGTACTATTTTTCCCTTGAGTAATAATAAAGCTGCATTGCCTTTTAAGTTAGTACATTCTGATGTATGGGGCCCTGCCCGTGTGACTTCTTATGGTTTCCGTTGGTTTGTCACGTTCATTGATGAGTGCACTCGCTTAACATGGGTATATTTGATGAAGCATAAACACGATGTTGCCTCTATTCTTCTTATTTTCTGTGTTATGGTGTCTACTCAGTTTCATGCCAGTGTTAAAGTATTCGAACTGATAACGGAGGTGAATATGTGAATCATACCTTGACCCAGTTCTTCCGTGATCAAGGTATCATTCATCAAACTACCACTCCATTCACTCCTCAACATAATGGTATGTCTAAATGTAAGAATCGTCAGTTATATGAAGTTGCTCGCTCCCTTATATTGGATATGTCTGTTCCCTACCATATTTGGGGACATGGTATTTTGGCCGCTGCCTATTTGATTAATCGTACTCCTAGTCGGGTTCTGGATTTCAAGACTCAGCTTGATATATTATGTGCCCATACTCCTCCGGTTTCGGTCTCTAAGCTACCTCCAGAGGTGTTTGGGTGTGTTGCTTATGTTCATGTCTACTCCCATCAATGGAGTAAACTTGACCATGTGCTTTCCGCTACGTCTTCATTGGCTATTCTACCACTCAGAAGGGTTACAAGTGCTACCACCCTCCTTCACAGAAGGTACATGTTACTTTGGATGTCACATTTCATGAAGAAGTACAGTATTATGTATCTTCCTCCTCTCCAATTCAAGGGGAGAGGGGGAGTGAATTGAAGAATTTCGGAATGAAAAATCTTGAATGTACAGAGGCATCTGAACGAATCTCTGACGGAGTGCCAACGACCGGTCGGTTAGAGGACGCGACAAGTCGACAAGCAATTTGTGCAAAACAGTCCGGTCGCCCAATACGATGCGTGATGACTGCATGAAAACGACAATTTGTGCAAAACCGACCGGTAGCCCAGAAGGTAACGACCGGTCGCCCAGTCGCCCAGAAGGTAACAACCGGTCGCCCAGTACCGTGGAAACGACATTCTGTGCAAAACCGACCGGTCGTCAAGATGGTGACGACCGGTCGCCAGTGGAATTCCTTGATGAGATTTGGCCTTTGCCAGTAGAATATAATAGTGATATTGGTGACTCATGTAAAGATGAGATCGATATAAGTACCCATTCTGCCCTGCTACTGTCTCAATCAACTCATGATGATGATAAGGTACTTTCTAATGATGTGTCTACTTATCCATTATCCCTACGCATTACTCGTGGTAAACCTAAAGTGCAATATTCTCCTGATATACATGCTAAATCCTAAATACCCCATTAACCATTATGTGTCAACTCATCGTCTGTCTAAGTCATATGCATCATATTTGTGTCAATTATCTAGTGTATGTGTGCCAACTAAGTTGCAGGATGCTCTATCAAACCTTAAATGGGTAGATGCAATGCATGTTGAGATGGAAGTCTTAAACAAGAATGCCACTTGGGAGCTAGTCTCTTTACCAAAAGAAAAAAAGGCAGTTGGGTGCAGATAAGTGTTTATTCTGAAGCACAAGGCTGATAGTTCCATTGACCGTTACAAGGCAAGATTGGTAGCAAAAGGTTATACTCAGATCTATGGAGTGGATTACACGGAGAACTTTGCTCTAGTAGTAAAGCTCAATACTGTACGCGTACTCTTGTCCTTGGCTGCTAATCATGATTGGCCTCTGTTACAATTTGATGTCAAAAATGCATTCCTCCATGGTGACCTCAAGGAAGAAATATACATGGATCCTCCGCCGGGTATCCCTTTAACCTCTAAGAAGGGTATGGTGTGCAAATTACGGAAATCCTTATATGGATTAAAGCAGTCTCCAAGAGCTTGGTTTGGGAGGTTTGCTGCATCTATGAGGAACTCTGGGTATGTACAAAGTAATTCGGATCATACTTTGTTTCTGAAGCGTCGAAAAGGTAAATTGACAGCTTTAATAATTTATGTTGATGATATAATTGTAACTGGAGATGATCAGGTAGAAATACAGTCTCCAGAAATATCTGGCGTCCGAATTTGAGATGAAATCATTAAGTGACTTGAAGTACTTTCTCGGGATTGAAGTGGCCATATCTAAGCATGGTATTTTCTTGTCTCAAAGGAAGTATGTTTTGGATTTACTTGCAGAAACTGGAATGTTGGATTGTAAACCATTTGATACTCCTAGTGAACAGAATCACAAGTTGGGGTTATATCCTGATTAAGTTCCTACTGATAAGGAGCGCTATTAATGACTTGTGGGGAAACTAATTTATTTAGCTCATACACGTTCTGACATTGCGTATGCAGTAAGTGTAGTGAGTCAGTTTATGCACTCACCTAGTGAAGATCATATGAGAGCTGTGACGCGTATTTTGAGATATCTCAAAGTAACTCTTGGCAAAGGGTTAATGTTTTTCAAGTATGGTCATACAGATGTGGAAGGATACACAGATGCTGATCGGGTAGGTTCAGCTACTGATAGGCGTTATACGTCTGGGTATTTTACATTTGTTGGTGGTAATCTTGTTACTTGGAGAAGCAAGAAACAAAAGATGGTGTCTCGATCTAGTGCTGAGGCCGAGTATCTTGGAATGACCCATGGTGTATGTGAGTTACTGTGGTTGAGGAGATTATTGAGAGATCTTGGCTTTGGGCCTAAAAAGCCTATGGATATATATATTGCGATAATAAGGTTGCGATTGCAATTGCTCATAACCCTGTACAACATGATCGTACAAAGCATGTGGAGGTTGATCGAAATTTCATTAAAGAAAAGTTGGATGCGGAGATTGTTTCATTCCCATTCATCAGTTCTGAGTATCAGTCAGCAGATGTCCTTATGAAGGCTGTTTCTACTAGTATCTTCCACAACTCGCTTAACAAGTTGGGCTTGCGTGACGTCTTTGCTCCAACTTGAGGGGGAGTGTTGGCGAGATATCCTATTCATATTAGGATATTTCCTTCTTATTCTATTAGAATTTTATTTATTTCCTTTTTGTATAGATATTGTGTAATTAGGTTTTTTCCTTATTTCCTAGTATAACCCTACTAGGGTTTGTAACCTTGTATTATAAATACCTCTTTTCGAAGAATGAAATACATCTGAAAATATTCTGCCCATATTGTTTGAAATACATCTGAAACTCTTAGTGACCAAATTGAATTTTCATGTCAAACCTAGTGACCAAAAAAGTAAACTCTAAATACAATATACTCTTTTTTCTTTTTTTCTTTATTTGACTTCAAACTTAAACAAATTTCACGAAATTGGGTATTTATATAGAATACTAATTTATTTATGCCTCTTTTTTTGCCATAAAGATGGGAATTATTTATGCTTTTGATTGTATGGGTATGGACTACAACATTGTGTTATGTCCAATTGGTAATATCCGTTCTCTTGGTCCACGGGGACCGAGGAGTTTGTTGGGCATCTGCCGTTGGATTAAATCCATCGGTGGATAATTTTGGGTACTGATTTTCTCACTTTCTTTTTATCCACTTACACTCTATTTTTTTTAAAATTGTATATTCTCACTTCTCTTTGTTCACTTACATACCTTTTTATCTTATAATAAAAAATATTAAAAACCAGAAGGGAGTGTAGGTGGATAAAAGGGGAGTGGGAAAATCACCACCCATAATTTTTAGAGAGATTCACTATTATACCCAATATAGGAGCCCAAATTATCATTAAAAAAACCATATATGAAATAGACTTTAGAAACACATCCAAAGCCCATTTACAACATAACAAAAAGGCTTTTAAATTCTTTTAAATTACAAAACTGCCATTGATTTCTTAAAACAAACCCAACCCCAAAACCTCATAAAAAAGAGCCCAAAACACTCAATAGGGCATCAAAGTAATTTAATAATCAAAATTAAAATTCAATAGGGCTAGCTATCATTTTTTGGATTTTTTTGTATAAATTAAAAGGTATAGTTATCTATATTATTAGTGCTAAGAATGGGTATATGACTAAATATCTATATTATTAGGTAAAGCAATTTTTCAAAAACAAAACTCAAGGAATTTAGCATCAATACGCCTCCCAAGTGGATTGATTTTTTCGAGTCCAATTTTCCTATTACCAAATGCCTTGTGGCCACCTATTTCATGCTAACTTTTTGACATGTGGCAAATCACTTAACAACACTTTTAACCATATTAATGCTGTTAAGTCTACCTCCCATAATCCTACCAAGACAACCCTTGTCCTCCCCTACTCCGACTTAAGCCCTCGCCGATCCAGCCCAACCCCACCACCACGAGACCGCCCCTCCCTCTCTCTCTCTCTCTCTCTCTCTCTCTCTCTCTCTCTCTCTCTCTCTCTCTCTCTCTCCGACATAGCCCAACTCCCTTCCCCTGCTTACCGTCAACCAACTGAGACAGAGCCAGAACCACCCCACCCCTCCTTCTCATAAATTTTTATAAATTCCAACCCAAAATTCCAAATTTTAGAATTAAAAATCCATTCTTTGATTTTTCATGGGTGCAAATCGGTGGAATTGAATTCATCGACCATAGGTGTGAGTCGGCTTGGTCGGTGTTGAGAGTATGGGGGCTTCAGTCAGTTTTCGAGAATGAGAATTGAGGCACAATCCATGAGATAGAAGCATTAGCCTCAGTGTTTTCAAAGGCATGCCTACGCGAGTGTCGGTGCTGGCGTCGGAGCGAGGCGACAGGAGATCGCCTGAGGCAGTCGGCTGTTTCGTAAGCTACACGTTTAGCACGGTGAGGTGTGGAAAGGCATGACGAGGCGCTGCAAGGCTGGCCAGGCGGACGAGATGGCGTGAGGAAGAAGAAGAAGAGTGTGAAATTTTTTTTTAAGGGTTGTAAAATGACGTCGTTTCACTTTCAGCCTTTTTAAAACTAAGGTTACTTTTAAAAATAAAAATAAAGTTAAAAAAACTGAGGTTACTTAAATGAAACGCACGTTCAGTATTGTTTCTTTCCTTCTTTTTATTTTTTATTTTTTTATAATGAAATTAATATATTAAGTTAATAATACATGCTGTGTATTCTATATATCAATTGTAGATTCTATTCTACTAACCTTTTTTTTTTCTTTCTAAATTAATATATTAACACATGGACTTATATATATATTGTATAGTACAACCCTAATTGTTACCCTTACCCAATAATCCCCATCAATTTCAAGAATTCTATCCTTCGATATGAATAAATATTTTATGTTTTGGGATTGATTATTATGCCTAAATGATAATTAGTACTTATATTTGATGTTATATTTAAAAAATTGTTATGGTTCAATAAGAATTAGCAGTACAATTTAATTGTATTGTATTGTTTATAAATTTTTTCTATTAAAATAAATTAATGTTCGAAAGTCTTACGCCTCACTACTTCAAGGCTTACACCTCACGTAGCGTGACTAAAACGCCTCGCATCTACGCCTCGCATTTCAAAACATTGATTAGACCACATAAATGGTTTTTTTAATAGGAATTAATTTTAATTTTATTTCTCTTTGAATTTGGGTTTTTTTGGATTTTGTGACTGGGATGCTGTGGTGGCGTGGGAGGGGTTGGAGAGTCTAAAGCTTTTCGCTCTTCGAACAAAGAGGGGCTCAATTATCAAAGCTTTTTGCACTTGAGAGATGATAAGGGGGGTTGCAATTGGAGTAAGAAAAAAAGGTGTTGGTGGCTGGCAACGGGTTAAACTCAAAAAGAGAGAGAGAGAGAGAGAGAGAGAGAGAGAGAGAGAGATCTTTTGGCGGTAGGGAGGGGTGGCTAGGTAGATGTTGGGGATGTGAGGATGGTGTGGGGTTCTTATTTTTTTATTTTTTATGTGATAAGTGTTGGGGGGTTTAGAGCTGTTGGTTTGTGTAAAACGCGCATCTTTAATTATTTTTATTTTAATAAAAATAAATGAACTTAACAAATTTAAGTGATGTTAAGTAGCTTGCCACGCATCACGAAGCTAGCATAGAGCAGGGTGGGCACAGGGTATTTGGTAACAGGAAAATTGGACTCGATTTTTTCTTCTTTAATTCTCTCATCGAAGGGTTTAGTATCTTTTTTTTTAAAATTAAATTTATTTTAGAATTAAAAAAGATAATGGGTAGTTGTGTTCCATAAAAATCGGATCTATTATTTGATTTTTCTTTCCATTTAATTTTTTTTAATATGAAAAAGTGTGAATTTACTATATTATCCTCATTTAATTAATAATTTCAATTCTTGATGTTTGCATTAACCAATGGCATTTTATAGTATTTTGAATGTTTTACCATTCTCTGTCTTTTACTTTATATATATAGATAGATAAACTAAGTTTATTGTTAGACTCCTATCCACCCTTGGATTTATCCAATGGCAGTTAGGGACTAAGAGAACGATGCTGCCTATGCCTATTCCTAAAAAATAAGTTTGAAAAGGTGGTTTACACAATGGATCCAGATCCTCTGCTTAAATTTTCTCTGTCAAAATCGTTCAAACTCAATTCAGTTCAATTTAATGTGACCTTTCTTCCATCTATTTGTCATTGCTTCCAACAAACCCTCCAACTCAACAGTGAGACCACCGTCCACTTTTGGGGTCCCAACCCCAAATTTTCTCAAGCCACCAAAACCAGCCAAACTTAGAGAAAGGAAGAGGGAAAAAAAAAAAACTTGTACAATTGGGTTGGGCGAAAAAACTGCAGAGAAAGAAAGAAGGAAAACAAAAGAAAGAACAAGAACGATTGCAGATGAATTTCACGTTGTTAAGTTCCATTAGGGCTTTTTTTTATTCTTCTTTTAAGTTATAAGGAAATTGAGTTTTGTTTTAAAGATAATGTGTCAACTTAAACTATGTTGGATTAAATTTTAATGAGATGGCATATAGAGAGAAGAAGTCAAGCAGATCATGGCAGAAAGAATCCAAGCAGAGGATCCGGATCCTACTCGGATTGGTGGGGTGTAACTACTATTTGTTGTCCTTAGAAGAATTTGTTGTCTGTGAATGCTCCAGTAGCTTTATCTTTTCCGAGGACTCAAATAATTTTTGTTCCTCATTGTTTGTTTTGAATGTCCCTTTTATTTGTCAACTAGTAATGCAACAGATGCTTGAATTTATGTAAAATCTAAGAGGTTCCTTGGATTAATGGGATTATTGATGCCAAATTTCCATTACCAATCACCATTAGAAACTGGAATTGTTGCTACTACATCAAAACCCTGGGATTTTACTTTGGTTCTCAAGCTCTCACTTTGTATACTAACAATGTCATTTCGATTTTGTTGCTTTGGGTTACTTTGATTTTGCTACGAAGGGTCCCTTCTGTATACCTAATATTCCTCCCCTCTTATCTATTGAAGGTAACTGAACAAAAAGGGAGGAATCCAGCTCAATCCATTCCCACAATAAAGAAGAGGGATCATGGAGACAAGGACCCCAGCAAGAATACTAGCAATAACCCTAATTCTGACATCTTTTCTAGTTTTTCCTCAAGAACTTCAGCAGAGCAAGAAGAGTTGGATACATTAAGGGTACAAGTGGGTGATCAACAAAGAAAAGTATCAGAGGAGGAGGAACTTTTAAAGTCATCGGAGATATCAAAGGACCAAATGAAAGCTATTCAAGCAAAACTTGACGAAATGAAGCACCAAGTTTCAGAAAAGGATGCATTAATCAAGGCTGCTAAGCTACAACTCACTGATGCAAAGGTAAGCGTGCATCACTCGGTGCCTTGGAGACTATTAGAGATTTCTTATGATATTTTATTTCCTTGGGAGGCCTAATGACAGTAGTCAATCTGGGTTTTGGAGTTGTTTCATTGGGTTCTAGAGGGTACAAAGGCAAGATTGTCTGAAACGTTCCCTGTGTTAATGTAGAACAAAGCAAAATCTGTGTTAAATTAGCAATGCCTAAAATGGAGCAGAGTCTTGTTTATACACTTTATTTTTCTTAGGCTCTCTCTCTCTCTCTCACTCACTCTCATACGCACACAACTCTTTCTGTGAATCATACTGTTATCGACATTTGTCCTTTTTCACAGATTAAGCTTGCAGATAAGCAAGCTGCTTTGGAGAAGTTACAGTGGGAACCAATGATATCTAACAGGAAAGTGGAGAAGCTTCAAGAAGAGCTCGACTCCTTGCAAGGACAGATTTCATCATTTATGTTCCTATTTGAAGGCTTGATGAAAGCTGATGCCATTGTATACAGTGAAGATTATGATATTTCACCTTGCACTGTGGATCATCTTTCTCATATCGTAAGTTCATAATTCCATTCCTTGGATATGGTTGTTTATTTCCTTTATTTTTTTTGGCTGGTTGTGTTACGTATTTTATACTAACTAATTGCTCGAGACAACTCCGTTCTTGCAATCAGATTCTTGTGTCATTGCTGTTAATTTTTCAAGTATCTGTTTACTTGGTTATTGTGAGTGGGTGACAAAGCGTCTGTGTGTGTACAAGCAAGTTGGAAAGAAAAAAAAAACAAGTTGTTAAGCCAATAGTTGTACTATTGCGTGGGATATAATATGTCGAGAAGAGTTTGTTTATGTATGTATATCCACTTGTTGGCTGGTGTATTCCTTGTAATTGAAAGATCCATGCTTCAATGAACAGGATGATTTGGATGAGACGTGGATGCAGAAAGTGGAAGAAGCTAGAAAAGCTTACATCACTGTTGTTGCTGCTACAAAAGAAAAGCAAGATGAAGAATCTATTGCTGCTGCAGCCAGTGCAAGGTTACATCTTCAATCATTGGTTCTCTAAAACAAAAGTGGAGAATTAACAAACCCTTACTGAAGAATTCTCATGCTAGCTCCAGTAGGTATTGATTGGTTTTGCAGAGTGGTAGTATCTATGATTATTGTTGTTGATTGTTGTATATTTTATATTTCATTCCTCGTTTTATGCTGGGTTATATGAAATGTGATTCGTTTTCTTTTTCTTTTAGGATAAATAGACTACGGGAATGATTGTTGATAATAGTATCTAATTTCTCCCATGATCAAACATTATTGTTATCTTCAATGTGTCCTTTGCTTCTCATCAGTCTTTGCTTTTTCCCCGGGAACCTAATTGTATATCATTCTCCCTCTCGCAGCCGCCTTCTTTACAGGAATTGAAAGTTCATGGCAGAATGTGGCTTTTCTGAAAATGCCACTACTACAAAAAGTGAAAAAGACGACCAGAAAACAACGACGGTCTAAGTGAAAACCGTCGTGGTTTTTAAAAAGACGACGGTTCTAAAAACACGGTCCTGTAATACAACCTTTGACAACTAAAAAATGGAGATTCAAATGGCTGTTCAAAAACAAAGACGTACATAATTAAACAACCGACGTCTATTTGAAACAGATTTCCGCAGTGTAAAATCAATGCCAACAAAGAACGGCAGAAGTTATGAATCGACCGACGTAGAAAGTAAAGACGACGATTTCAATAAAAACCGCCGTTTTTACTCATAAAATAACACGACGAGGTTTTCGTACAAGACGCCGTATAATTACAAACAAATTCACGGCTTTAAAATACAAAATATCGCCGTATTAAATTAATGTACAACGACGGAAAATATAAATATATCGACGTCATTCTCGTATAGTTCTACGACGTTATCTTTAAATCGTACAATAAAATTTAACATCGTATTTATTCATTTTATACGTCGTACCTTTAATTTAAACCGTCGTCTTAATAAGAATTTTTGTTAACAATTTTTTTCTTTGATTTTCTTATCCTACGTCGGTAGATCTACTTAATGACAAGAATTGAAATAACCACGACGGTTTATATAGAAGACCGCCGACATAATCAGATTTGTCTGAGATCCCAAGGGTTACGAAATCTTACCAGATGGAACTCTGTTCCACATCATAATCTTAACAGATGACACAGATTTGCAATCAGAGAGACAATTTTTTGGAAGTTGATGATGTGTGTGCGTTTGTGTATCTACAAATATTATACCTAACGTCGTTGCAAATTTGCAATCAGAGAGACAATTTTCAATGACGGTTATATTATACCTAACGACGTTTAAAAAACAAATCAACGTCGCTCAACAAATATATTACGTCGTCTTAGTCTTACTTAAGACGACGAAAAACGACGACAGTAATACAAAAACAGTCGTTGTTTTTATATTCTTATTTTATTTAAATCTGTCATCCAAAAAAGAAACTTTACATATTCCAGAACATTAATTTCCTTCATTTTAAATTTCCTCCGGAAAAAAAAACTCTATTTATAACGCACTGTAATTGAAAAATAAACTAAAAGGTCACGGGAAAAAAAATTATATTCATAATTTAAAAATTCAAATCCACTTCGGTTATATTAAACCTAACGACGTTAAATGAAAAGATTCCACGTCGCAAAACAAATATTGCGTCGTGTTAGTTAAAAACGACGGCATAACAAAAAACCGTCGTTGTTTCAAACTGAATTAATTTAAAATTTCTTCGGGAAAGCAAAATCTATTTATAATTTCCTCGGGTTAGTAATATTGCGTCGTGTTAGTTTACAAATTCTAGAACATTAATTTCCCTCATTTTAAATTTCCTTGGGAAAGAAAAATCTATTTATCACGCTTTGTAATTGAAAACTAAAATTGAAAGAATTCGGGAAAAAAAAACTCTATTTATAATTTAAAAATAAAATCCACGTCGGTTGTAGTACACTTAACGACGTTTAACAAAATAATCTACGTCGGTAATTATAAATCTACCACCATCTTACCTTAATATAGACGACGAGAAAAGACGACGGTAGAACAGAAAACCGCCGTTGTTTCAGTTTCTTTAACAGTTTGGTCCTTTATCTTTCTGCAGGACTTGTATAGTTCAAAGCATTGACAATGTCTTCATCATATCTCCCAGCAACTACTGATTCGATTGCTCATGCTTTAGAGGCCATCTGAAGCCATTTCTATTCTTTATCGCATTCTTGAAACCCATCTTCTTCTTCTGAAGCTCTACGGATAAAGGAAGAGGCTATCACAAATCTGACGGATCTTCTTAGCCAAAAAAATCAAGCAGAGGATCAGGCACATCTGATCTTCAGATTTCCCTGAGAAGCGAACTTTCCTTCGACTGCGAGTGGAGGCCAGGCTTGCATCTCTTTTGATGGAAAGCAAGGAGTATTCAGAAGCACTAAGTGTCCTATCAGGCTTGATCAAGGAAGTGAGAAGGCTAGTTGACAAGCTTCTTCTTGTGGACATATATTTGATGCGAGTAAGCTCAATTTCTCTTTGAGAAAGACATCCAAATTATTGTCTTTGAGACGTGAGAGATAGTGTCTCTGAGAGAGGAAGAACTTGGAACCCTAAATGTAAACCGAAAATGAATGAAAGCGACAAATTTATAGAATAAATTTTTAAAACCAACGGCGGTCCTTACAAAAAAACCGCCGTTTAAATTGTAAAATCAACGTCGGTATGACCGACGTATATTACAGAAATCCACATCGGTACATTAATAAAAACGACGTGTTAAATAATCTACCATGACGCGAGTTATTACTTATGTACTTTAATTTTTGAGTTTACTACGACGGTACCTACAACACTACTGTCGTATTTATTTACCACGTCCGAAGTTAAATGTACCATCGTATTTTGTAATTTATATGTCGTAGTTATATGTAACCGCCGTATTATTTTTTTGAAATGGTTTTATATGTAAGCAACTTTTCGTCTACCTGACTTACACATGCGCTGTTTCCAAACCCGATTAAAAATTTCAATCTCCCAGAGAAAACTTTTAGACTTTTTTCCTTGTCAGAGCACTGTCAGAGTATCTCATCGTCTTCCTCTCGTCTTCTTCGTCGTCTCTGAACTTAAACATCGTCTTCCTCTTGCTTTCATTGCACGCAAAAGGTAAGCTTTCATTTTCACTATTTTGGTTGCTGTTTTGCATGCTCATACGTTTTTTGTTTGAAAAATCTTTTTACCTTTTTTCTGGCTAAAATCATTTAACTTCTTTCCAAGTTCGATAAAATATACAGACAAAGAGGGAAAGTTTCCAACTTTGAAGACAACTACCTCAACTAAATAAGACGACGGTAGCTTCTTATTTACGTGGTTAAATATGTAGACCACGACGGTTCGTCAGTCGTTCTAGCGTCGTCTGAAAATTGACAAAGTTGTTTTTAAAATTATAGTCTTTTTTTTATTTGCTTGTTTAATTGCAGGTTTGATTTCTCTGAACAATGGTTTTTGTTTTTCCCTAATTTGATAAAATATAAAGAAAAAGAAAGTAGGGTTGGTATCTAATATAGACGACAGTATCTTATTGTTTTACGTCGTGTGAATGTTAATACCACGACGTCATATTAAAATACCGTCGTCTATATAAGATTCCAAAACTTTCTTTCTTGGCCTTGTATTTTATCAAATTAGAAAACAAAAACCATGGTTCAGAAAAATCAAATCTGCAATCAAACATTCACAGAGAAAGAAAGAAGGGTTTTGGATCCTTATATAGACGACGGTATATTATTATTGACGTCGTGTGAACATCAATACCACGACGTTATATAAATATTTCGTCGTTTATAGTTAATTATCACGTCGTTTATAAGTTATTATTACGTCTTATTTTATATTATTTCGTCATTGTTTAATTACCTTAATTTTAAACATTTATTACGTCTGAGATTATTTCATTGCGTCGTTTAAAATCATATCATACGTCGTATTTTATTAATAACCGTCGTTTGTGTTCTTAATCTTTTCCTGAAATATTTTCACTTGCAGTTTTGTCTGTAAAAATGGTTTCTCACCAAGACAAAGTAAGGACTCTGGCTCCAAGAAAAATGGAGGTAAGGAGCTTGGAATGGTAACTCCTCAAGAGAAGTCTTCGAAGAAGATGAAGTTTGCTTCATCATCTGCTGAGACAGAACCAACCAGCACGACAACAATCTCTGATGATTCAAAGTCTGGTCGAGGTATGAGCACAATGCCTCGTGTTGTGAAGAGAAAGCTTCAGAAACTCAGGCCAATTGTTGAGTACAATAAAAGGGGGAAAGGAATTGGCCAAGCACATAGTGAGATGCAGTCCTACATTGGTGTGTTGACACGCTCCAGAGTTCCACTTGTGGACATGAAATGGGCTCAAATCCCCAAGGATATAAAGGAGCAGATTTGGGAAGTAGTTGACATTGCTTTTGTGGTAGGTCAAGGGGGCAAGAACTCTGTGTTAGCTTCTGCTACCAAGAAATGGAAGGATTTCAAGTCTACACTAACGAGGCATTATATCCTTCCATACACCAATGACAGGGAGAGATTAAGCCAACCCCCTGAAACGTATAAATTCATAGAGAAAGCACAATGGGATGCCTTTGTAACTTCAAGGTTATCCAAAGATTTTGAGTCTGTGCATTCTCAACATGCACAGATTATGGAGAAACTTGAGTACAATCATCGATTGTCTCGAAAAGGATATGCTGGTTTGGAGGATCAATTAGAGGAAACCAGGCCTGGGGTAGAAATTGATCGATCTACCTTATGGAAGAGAGCTAGACAGGATAAACATGGTAACATCCCGGATCCAATGGTGGCAGAGAAAGCAAAATTAATTGTAAGCCTACTCACTCTGTTTTAAATTTTTATTAAACTGTGAATAATTCTTATTACGTCTTATGTTATATTTTGCGTCGTGTGAATGATATTACCACGTCGAAATTTTTTTAAAAACGTCGTTAAAGGTCTAAATCAGGAATCACTACTCTGTTTTCTGTAATTATAGCATAAGATGTCGGTGGTTCATTTTCGCGTCGTTTGTATTAAATTACTACGTCGAAATGTTTTAAACAAGGTCGTTAAAGGTGTGAATATTGAATCATCCCTCTGTTATCAGTAAATAAAGCATAAGACGTCGGTGGTTTATTCATTTCGTCGTTTTAAAAAACTAACCACGTCGGTATAACTACCGTCGTGATAAATTATAATAACGTCGATTTATATGTTACTGCGTCGTCTGAAATTATATAATACGTCGTTTGTATATAAATAACCGTCGTGTGTTTTTTGTTCTTACTTTTTTATATATCTTTGTTTTAGGATGAATTGCAAAAACAAGTCTCGTAAGGCAAAGTCACTGTATCTGGCAGCAATGATGTGCTGACCATGGCTTTGGGCCCCGAGCATCCAGGCAGAGTGAGAGGGGTAGGTGCTGGGATTTTTCCAAGGCAATATTTCAATTTACCCAAACCACAGAGGATGAGCTTTGACGACCGTTTAAAGGACAGTTTAAGAGTTCTCCTTCAAGAAGAGAATAAAAAGATGAAGGCTAAGGCAAGGGAAGAGGCTTTAAGGATGGAGGCTAGAACCAAGCAATTGGTAGAGGCTGAGAGGGAGCATTTCCTGAGTCAGCTTTCCCAATTAATTCCCAATTTTGATCCAAACATGCTTCAACCAAGAATTAGCCAAAGTCCCAAAAATCCAATGTCTGACAAAGCAAGCTGCTCTGGAGGTGATGTGAGATCCCTACATTTTGAGGATGATACTGCCAAAAATGGGAAACATCAGGAAGAAAAGGTAACATATCTGAACTTTGAATTCTCTGTTTTTTTTAAAACTATTAGACGTCGTTATTTTTAATAAAACCGTCGTTTGAAATACATACCACGACGTTTTAAAAATAAACCGTCGTTTGTATTTCAATACCACGTCGTATTTAGTTTACTTGTTTTACACGCCATTAAACGTCGTTATTTTTAAAACTTTGTGGTTTTTAGACGACGGGGTTAGTCATTCCCGACATAATAGATGAAGAAAAGAAAGAAGAAAAACAAGATGAAAAGGAGAAAAAAGATGAAGAAAAGCATGACGACCAGGTATGTTCACATAACTTTGCCTGTTTTATTTGTTTTTCACAATTTCAGACGTTGATATTTTTCTTTAAACTGTCGTTTGTTTATAACTTAGACGGCGGAATTTTTTTTAAGACGTAATAAATTATTCACCACGACGGTTTTTTCGCCGTCGTTTAAATTCTTTTCAGACGACGTTTTGTTCCTTAAACTGTCGTTTTTATTGAATTACCACGTCTTTTTTTTTATTTCTTTAAACAGGTTTTTGAAGTTGTTGATTATTCAAATATGGAGGCGCCATCTTCTTTAAAATCCCTTTGTCGTTATGTGAAAACGACACTCGTGCCTCAGGATAAGACCCTGAACTTTACAATTGATAAGGAGGTGTTTGGTCTAGAGCGCGATACCTTCCTCCTGCCTGAAGATATTACACAATTTGCAGGCATGGAAGAAATAGGAGCTACGGTCATTGCTGTATATATGAGGTTTGTCATTCTAAAATAACCACGTCGTTAGTATGTACCGTCGTTATTGCGTCGTCTTAACTAACTAACCACGTCATTAGTATGTACCGTCGTGATAAATATATTATAACGTCGTTGTCTATTTCAGTACGTCGTGTGAAATTTTATAATACGTCGTTTTGTTATACATAACCGTCGTGTGTTTTTTTGTGCTGACTTGTTTATATTATTTTATATATTTAGGTACTTACACGATGTTTTGAAACAAGCAAATATGTGCAGCATGGTAGGCTTTATCGACCCTGCTACAGTTAGTGCCAACTCTGGCACAATAGCTGACAGATCACGACTGGTAGCAGCTCGACTTCAGAGGACTGACGGTGAACAGATTTTCATGATGCCTTACAATCCAGGGTTAGTCTCCTTAACAGGATTTTATTTTTATGATTTTCAATAAATGACAGCGTATAAACTAACTACGTCGGTGTTTTATTTTATTGAGTCGTTTGAAACCACAAACCACGTCGGTAGTTATTTATCGTCGTGATAAATATATAATGTCGTCGATTGCTACTTTATTTCGTCGTGTGAAATATTATAATACGTCGTTTATGTAAATAACCGTCGTTTTTATATTAATTTTGTGCAGCCGTCATTGGATCTTGCTGATTGTGAGACCAAAGAGGGAAACCGTCTATTTTCTGGATCCTCTGCCAGGAAATCGTGTGGTCGATGAAGAGGCCAAAAACATCGTGAACAGTGCTATAAAAATTTATAATTCTCACATAGCCAGATCAGGCCGTAAGGCAGTAATTTGGAAAACTCTGTCAGGCACACCAAAGCAACCCAGCAGTGTCGAATGCGGGTATTATGTGATGTGCTTCATGAGGGACATCATCATGGATCCTTCCTTGGCGTTTGAGAAGAAGGTAAGAAGAAATTACCTTCATACATTTTACGTCGTTTTTTGTATTATCAACGACGGTCATGTAAAATTACCGTCGTTGAATAGATATACTACGTCGGTTATGAAAAATATCGTCGTCTGTGATTGAATTTCTTTTTATTTATAAACCCTAATAGTCATTGTTTATGCAGTATGCCAAGGGAAAACAGGAAGCGCCATACCCCCAAGAAGCAATTGATGAAGTCCGGAATGAATGGGCAGAGTTTGTTTGCCTTCATCTGGAATAGGGGAATTATTGAACACTTGATATTTATGTATAATGTACAAATTTTGTCTATAATATATAATGTAAAAATTTGTTGAGGTTTTCTTAAATTAAAAAAAAACAAACATACAAATTGCGTAACCGACGTGTAATACATTTCCAACGACCTAATAAAGTCAAAAACCGTCGTTTTTTGTTGTTTCGTTTTAAACAAATCCGACGTAAAGGGATATTTAGACGACGTTCTTTGAACAATTGAGTCGTTTATGGTTTACAACGTCTTCAATTTCTTAAGGGTTTAGGGCAGTACTTTGTAACGACAGCGGTTAAGTCGTGGAATATATATTTTACGTCGGATAGTTAAATATCCGCCATGGTTTCTCATTTAAATGACGTCATTTTAACAACTTAGTCGTCTATTAAAATTTACAACGTCTACCATTTATTAACACCGACGTGGTTTGTTGTTGTGATAAGAATATTTTATTATTTTTATATCAAAATATTCAAAATAAATTTAAAATAAATCAGAAAAATGCAAAGTCAACTCCTATGAAGTCATTGATATATTTTCTTCCCCCTAAACCTTGAAAATTTTCATTTTGAATAACACAAATTTAAAATGACCATCCAAAACAAAATTGTTTTGATGAGTCATAAAATCACTTCTAGTTTTATGGTTTAGGGTTTAGAGTCTAGGGTTTAGAGATTAGGGTTGTTATTTATTGGGGTTAATTTTTAAAATATAATTTTTGGGTAGTCTAGGGTATATATTAGGCTCTCATTTATTTGGAACCGACGTTGTTTAGAAGTTCAACGTCGTCTATATTAATAAGTGCGTCGTGAGTAATGAATACATATAAATACAACGTCGACTATATAAATGCCACCGACGTTGTTTCGAATTTCAACGTCAACTATATAAATACATACGTCGTAAATAATGACACTGACAACTATTTCCACGTCATCTTTTTTAGAAAAATCGAAGTGGAAAATTTATTTCACGACGGTTGTTTGTAAATAAGAGACGTAGTAGATTTCAATAACGTCGTCTTCTCATGTATTTAAAGACGTCATATTTTTTCTTGTCGTAAAAATTATATTTAACGGCGTAGTGTTTTAGTTGTCGTCGTTGTATGTCTATCTTGCGGCCTTGTTCTTTTAATATGTGTCATATTTTTCCCTTTTAACGACGGTGATTTGTTTGAGTTGGTCGTCTATTCTCATCCTCGACTATTTTTTAGAACTTTAGCAGACTAAACACGTCTGTTTTTATTTGTTTTCGACGTTGTTTTATTTAACAACGTCTAATATTTATCGTCGTTGTTTGTTTCTGAAAATAGGACGTATAAATTTTGTAATACGACTCTCATATATTTGTAACCGACGTTGTTTCGTTGTTCAACGTCTACTCTATAAATACATACGTCGTAAATAATGACACTGACAACTATTTCCACGTCATCTTTTATAGAAAAATCGAAGTGGAAAATTTATTTTACGACGGTTGTTTTTATATAGGCGACGTAGTAGGTATCAATAACGTCGTCTTCTAATGTATTTAAAGACGTCGTATTTTTTATTGTCGTGAAAATGATATTTAACGGCGTCTTGTTTTAATTTTCGTCGTTGTATGTCTATCTTGTGGCTTTGTTCTGTTAATAAGTGTCATATTTTTCCTTTTTAACGACGGTTTTTTTAGAGAGTTGGTCGTCTATTCTCATCCTCGACTGCTTTTTTAGATCTTTTTGCAGTACAAAGACGTCGTTTTGTATTTGTTGATGACGTTGTATATTTTAACAACGACGGTGATTTAGCGTCGTGGTTTATGAGGGAAAAGATGACGGTGGATTCTACGACCATTGAAAAACCGAATACACGACGGTGATTTACCGTCGTCTTTTTTCTTTTTTGTAGTAGTGTGCTAGGACTTGATATTCGTTTTGAAAGTTATGCATCAACAAATGACCACCAAGTGAAAATCGCACTACTACAAAAAGTGAAAAAGACGACCAGAAAACAACGACGGTCTAAGTGAAAACCGTCGTGGTTTTTAAAAAGACGACGGTTCTAAAAACACGGTCCTGTAATACAACCTTTGACAACTAAAAAATGGAGATTCAAATGGCTGTTCAAAAACAAAGACGTACATAATTAAACAACCGACGTCTATTTGAAACAGATTTCCGCAGTGTAAAATCAATGCCAACAAAGAACGGCAGAAGTTATGAATCGACCGACGTAGAAAGTAAAGACGACGATTTCAATAAAAACCGCCGTTTTTACTCATAAAATAACACGACGAGGTTTTCGTATCAGACGCCGTATAATTACAAAAAAATCCACGGCTTTAAAATACAAAATATTGCCGTATTAAATTAATGTACAACGACGGAAAATATAAATATATGGACGTCATTTTCGTATAATTCTACGACGTTATCTTTAAATCGTACAATAAAATTTAACGTCGTATTTATTCATTTTATACGTCGTACCTTTAATTTAAACCGTCGTCTTAAGAAGAATTTTTGTTAACAATTTTTTTCTTTCATTTTCTTATCCTACGTCGGTAGATCTACTTAATGACAAGAATTGAAATAACCACGATGGTTTATATAGAAAACCGCCGACATAATCAGATTTGTCTGAGATCCCAAGGGTTACGAAATCTTACCAGATGGAACTCTTTTCCACATCATAATCTTAACAGATGACACAGATTTGCAATCAGAGAGACAATTTTTTGGAAGTTGATGATGTGTGTGTGTTTGTGTATCTACAAATATTATACCTAACGTCGTTGCAAATTTGCAATCAGAGAGACAATTTTCAACGACGGTTATATTATACCTAACGACGTTTAAAAAACAAATCAACGTCGCTAAACAAATATATTACGTCGTCTTAGTTTTACTTAAGACGACGAAAAACGACGACAGTAATAAAAAACAGTCGTTGTTTTTATATTCTTATTTTATTTAAATCTGTCCTCTAAAAAAGAAACTTTACATATTCCAGAACATTAATTTCCTTCATTTTAAATTTCCTCCTGAAAAAAAAAATCTATTTATAACGCACTGTAATTGAAAAATAAACTGAAAGGTCACGGGAAAAAAAATTCTATTCATAATTTAAAAATTCAAATCCACGTCGGTTATATTAAACATAACGACGTTAAATGAAAAGATTCCACGTCGCAAAACAAATATTGCGTCGTTTTAGTTAAAAACGACGGCATAACAAAAAACCGTCGTTGTTTCAAACTGAATTAATTTAAAATTTATTCGGGAAAGCAAAATCTATTTATAATTTCCTCGGGTTAGTAATATTGCATCGTGTTAGTTTACAAATTCTAGAACATTAATTTCCCTCATTTTAAATTTCCTCGGGAAAGAAAAAATCTATTTATCACGCTTTGTAATTGAAAACTAAAACTGAAAGAATTCGGGAAAAAAAACTCTATTTATAATTTAAAAATAAAATCCACGTCGGTTGTAGTACACTTAACGACGTTTAACAAAATAATCTACGTCGGTAATTATAAATCTACCGCCATCTTACCTTAATATAGACGACGAGAAATGACGACGGTAGAACAGAAAACCGCCGTTGTTTCAGTTTCTTAACAGTTTGGTCCTTTATCTTTCTGCAGGACTTGTATAGTTCAAAGCATTGACAATGTCTTCATCATATCTCCCAGCAACTACTGATTCGATTGCTCATGCTTTAGAGGCCATCTGAAGCCATTTCTATTCTTTATCGTATTCTTGAAACCCATCTTCTTCTTCTGAAGCTCTACGGATAAAAGAAGAGGCTATCACAAATCTGACGGATCTTCTTAGCCAAGAAAATCAAGCAGATTTCCCTGAGAAGCCAACTTTCCTTCGACAGCGAGTGGAGGCCAGGCTTGCATCTCTTTTGATGGAAAGCAAGGAGTATTCAGAAGCACTAAGTGTCCTATCAGGCTTGATCAAGGAAGTGAGAAGGCTAGTTGACAAGCTTCTTCTTGTGGACATATATTTGATGCGAGTAAGCTCAATTTCTCTTTGAGAAAGACATCCAAATTATTGTCTTTGAGACGTGAGAGACTGAGAGAGGAAGAACTCTTGGAACCCTAAATGTAAACCGAAAATGAATGAAAGCGACAAATTTATAGAATAAATTTTTAAAACCAACGGCGGTCCTTACAAAAAAACCGCCGTTTAAATTGTAAAATCAACGTCGGTATGACCGACGTATATTACAGAAATCCACGTCGGTACATTAATAAAAACGACGTGTTAAATAATCTACCATGACGCGAGTTATTACATATGTACTTTAATTTTTGAGTTTACTACGACGGTACCTACAACACTACTGTCGTATTTCTTTACCACGTCCGAAGTTAAATGTACCGTCGTATTTTTTAATTTATACGTCGTAGTTATATGTAACCGCCGTATTATTTTTTTGAAATGGTTTTATATGTAAGCAAATTTTCGTCTACCTGACATACACATGCGCTGTTTCCAAACCCGATTAAAAATTTCAATCTCCCAGAGAAAACTTTTAGACTTTTTTCCTCGTCAGAGCACTGTCAGAGTATCTCATCGTCTTCCTCTCGTCTTCTTCGTCGTCTCTGAACTTAAACATAATCTTCCTCTTGATTTCAATGCACGCAAAAGGTAAGCTTTCATTTTCACTATTTTGGTTGCTGTTTTGCATGCTCATACGTTTTTTGTTTGAAAAATCTTTTTACCTTTTTTCTGGCCAAAATCATTTTACTTCTTTCCAAGTTCGATAAAATATACAGACAAAGAGGGAAAGTTTCCAACTTTGAAGACAACTACCTCAACTAAATAAGACGACGGTAGCTTCTTATTTACGTGGTTAAATATGTAGACTACGACGGTTCGTCAGTCGTTCTAGCGTCGTCTGAAAATTGACAAAGTTGTTTTTAAAATTATAGTCTTTTTTTTATTTGCTTGTTTAATTGCAGGTTTGATTTCTCTGAACAATGGTTTTTGTTTTTCCCTAATTTGATAAAATATAAAGAAAAAGAAAGTAGGGTTGGTATCTAATATAGACGACAGTATCTTATTATTTTACGTCGTGTGAATGTTAATACCACGACGTCATATTAAAATAACGTCGTCTATATAAGATTCCAAAACTTTCTTTCTTGGCCTTGTATTTTATCAAATTAGAAAACAAAAACCATGGTTCAGAAAAATCAAATCTGCAATCAAACATTCACAGAGAAAGAAAGAAGGGTTTTGGATCCTTATATAGACGACGGTATATTACTACTGACGTCGTGTGAACATCAATACCACGACGTTATATAAATATTTCGTCGTTTATAGTTAATTATGACGTCGTTTATAGTTAATTATTTCGTCGTTGTTTAATTACCTTGGTTTTAAACATTTATTACGTCTGAGATTATTTCATTGCGTCGTTTAAAATCATGTCATACGTCGTATTTTATTAATATCCGTCGTTTGTGTTCTTAATCTTTTCCTGAAATATTTTCACTTGCAGTTTTGTCTGTAAAAATGGTTTCTCACCAAGACCAAAGTAAGGATTCTGGCTCCAAGAAAAATGGAGATAAGGAGCTTGGAATGGTACCTCCTCAAGTGAAGCCTTCGAAGAAGATGAAGTTTGCTTCATCATCTGCTGAGACAGAACAAACCAGCACGACAACAATCTCTGATGATTCAAAGTCTGGTCGAGGTATGAGCACAATGCCTCGTGTTGTGAAGAGAAAACTTCAGAAACTGAGGCCAATTGTTGAGTACAATAAAAGGGGGAAAGGAATTGGCCAAGCACATAGTGAGATGCAGTCCTACATTGGTGTGTTGGCACGCTCTAGAGTTCCACTTATGGACATGAAATGGGCTCTCAAATCCCCAAGGATATAAAGGAGCAGATTTGGGAAGCAGTTGACATTGCTTTTGTGGTAGGTCAAGGGGGCAAGAGCTCTGTGTTAGCTTCTGCTGCCAAGAAATGGAAGGATTTCAAGTCTACACTAACGAGGCATTATATCCTTCCATACACCAATGACAGGGAGAGATTAAGCCAACCCCCTGAAACATATAAATTCATAGAGAAAGCACAATGGGATGCCTTTGTAGCTTCAAGGTTATCCAAAGATTTTGAGTCTGTGCATTCTCAACATGCACAGATTAGGGAGAAACTTGAGTACAATCATCGATTGTCTCGAAAAGGATATGCTGGTTTGGAGGATCAATTGGAGGAAACCATGCCTGGGGTAGAAATTGATCGATCTACCTTATGGAAGAGAGCTAGACAGGACAAACATGGTAACATCCCGGATCCAAAGGTGGCAGAGAAAGCAAAATTAATTGTAAGCCTACTCACTCTGTTTTAAATTTTTATTAAACTGTGAATAATTCTTATTACGTCTTATGTTATATTTTGCGTCGTGTGAATTATATTACCACGTCGAAATTTTTTAAACAACGTCGTTAAAGGTCTAAATAGGAATCACTACTCTGTTTTCTGTAATTATAGCATAAGATGTCGGTAGTTCATTTTCGCGTCGTTTGTATTGAATTACTACGTCGAAATGTTTTAAACAAGGTCGTTAAAGGTGTGAATATTGAATCATCCCTCTGTTATCTGCAAAATAAAGCATAAGACGTCGGTGGTTTATTCATTTCGTCGTTTTAAAAACTAACCACGTCGGTATAACTACCGTCGTGATAAATTATAATAACGTCAATTTATATGTTATTGCGTTGTGTGAAATTATATAATACGTCGTTTGTATATAAATAACCGTCGTGTGTTTTTGTTCTTACATTTTTTATATATCTTTGTTTTAGGATGAATTGCAAAAACAAGTCTCGAAAGGCAAAGTCACTGTTTCTGGCAGCAATGATGTGCTGACCATGGCTTTGGGCCCCGAGCATCCAGGCAGAGTGAGAGGAGTAGGTGCTGGGATCTCACCAAGGCAATATTTCAATTTACCCAAACCACAGAGAGTGAGCTTTGACGACCGTTTGAAGGACAGTTGAAGAGTTCTCCTTCAAGAAGAGAATAAAAAGATGGAGGCTAAGGCAATGGAAGAGGCTTTAAGGATGGAGGCCAGAACGAAACAATTGGTAGAGGCTGAGAGGGAGCATTTCTTGAGTCAGCTTTCCCAATTAATTCCCAATTTTGATCCAAGCATGCTTAAACCCAGAATTAGCCAAAGTCCCAAAAATCCAATGTCTGACAAAGCAAGCTGCTCTGGAGGTGATGTGAGATCCCAGCATTTTGAGGATGATACTGCCAAAAATGGGAAACATCAGGAAGAAAAGGTAACATATCTGAACTTTGAATTCTCTGTTTTTTAAAAAACCATTAGACGTCATTATTATTAATAAAACCGTCGTTTGAAATACATACCACGACGATTTTAAAAACAAACCGTCGTTTGTATTTCAATACCACGTCGTATTTAGTTTACTTGTTTTACACGCCATTAAACGTCATTATTTTTAAAACTTTGTGGTTTTTAGACGACGGAGTTAGTCATTCCCGCCGTAATAGATGAAGAGAAGAGAGAAGAAAAACAAGATGAAAAGGAGAAAGAAGATGACGACCAGGTATGTTCACATAACTTTGCCTTTTTTATTTGTTTTTCAAAATTCCAGACGTCGATATTTTTCTTTAAACCGTCGTTTGTTTACAACTTAGACGGCGGAATGTTTTTCTAAGACGTAATAAATTATTCACCACGACGGTTTCTTCACCGTCGTTTAAATTCTTTTCAGACGACGTTGTATTCCTTAAACCGTCGTTTTTATTGAATTACCACGTCATTTTTTTTATTTCTTTAAACAGGTTATTCAAGGTGTTAATTATTCAAATATGGAGGCGCCATCTTCTTTAAAATCCCTTTGTCGTTATGTGGAAACGACACTCGTGCCTCAGGATAAGACCCTGCACTTTACAATTGATAAGGAGGTGTTTGGTCTAGAGCTCGATACCTTCCTCCTGCCTGAAGATATTACACAATTTGCAGGCATGGAAGAAATAGGAGCCACCGTCATTGCTGTATATATGAGGTTTGTCATTCTAAAATAATACGTGTTGGTTTATTTATTGCGTCGTCTTAACAAACTAACCACGTCGTTAGTATGTACCGTCATGATAAATATATTATAACGTCGTTGTCTATTTCAGTACGTCGTGTGAAATTTTATAATACGTCGTTTTGTTATACATAACCGTCGTGTGTTTTTTTGTATATATGAGGTTTGTCATTCTAAAATAATACGTCGTTGGTTTATTTATTGCGTCGTCTTAATAAACTAACCACGTCGTTAGTATGTACCGTCGTGATAAATATATTATAACGTCGTTGTCTATTTCAGTACGTCGTGTGAAATTTTTTAATACGTCGTTTTGTTATACATAACCGTCGTGTGTTTTTTTGTGCTGACTTGTTTATATTATTTTATATATCTAGGTACTTACACGATGTTTTGAAACGAGCAAATATGTGCTCCATGGTTGGCTTTATCGACCCTGCTACAGTTAGTGCCAGCTCTGGCACAATAGCTGACAGATCACGCCTACTGGCAGCTCGACTTCAGAGGACTGACGGTGAACAGATTTTCCTGATGCCTTACAATCCAGGGTTAGTCTCCTTAACAGTATTTTGTTTTTATGATTTTCAATAAATGACAGCGTATAAACTAACCACGTCGGTGTTTTATTTTATTGAGTCGTTTGAAACTACTAACCACGTCGGTAGTTATTTATCGTCGTGATAAATGTATAATGTCGTCGATTGCTTCTTTATTTCGTCGTGTGAAATATTATAATACGTCGTTTTTGTAAATAACCGTCGTTTTTATATTAATTTTGTGCAGCCGTCATTGGATCTTGCTGATTGTAAGAGCAAAGAGAGAAACCGTCTATTTTCTGGATTCTCTGCCAGGAAATCGTGTGGTCGATGAAGAGGCCAAAAACATTGTGAACAGTGCTATAAAAATTTATAATTCTCACATAGCTAGACCAGGCCGTAAGGCAGTCTTTTGGAAAACTCTGTCAGGCACACCAAAGCAACCCAGCAGTGTCGAATGCGGGTATTATGTGATGCGCTTCATGAGGGACATCATCATGGATCCTTCCTTGGGGTTTGAGAAGAAGGTAAAAAGAAATTACCTTCATACATTTTACGTCGTTTTATGTATTATCAACGACGGTCATGTAAAATTACCGTCGTTGAATAGATATAGTACGTCGGTTATGAAAAATATCGTCGTCTATGATTTAATTTCTTTTTATTTATAAACCCTAATAGTCATTGTTTATGCAGTATGCCAAGGGAAAACAGGAAGCGCCATACCCCCAAGAAGCAATTGATGAAGTCCGGAATGAATGGGCAGAGTTTGTTTGCCTTCACCTGGAATAAGGGAATTATTGAACACTTGATATTTATGTATAATGTACAAATTTTGTCTATAATATATAATGTAAAAATTTGTTGAGGTTTTCTTAAATTAAAAAAAAACAAACATACAAATTGCGTAAACGACGTGTAATACATTTCCAACGACGTAATAAAGTAAAAAGCCGTCGTTTTTTGTTGTTTCGTTTTAAACAAATCCGACGTAAAAGGATATTTAGACGATGTTCTTTGAACAATTGAGTCGTTTATGGTTTACAACGTCTTCAATTTCTTAAGGGTTCAGGGTAGTACTTTGTAACGACAGCGGTTAAGTCGTGGAATATATATTTTACGTCGGATAGTTAAATATCCGCCATGGTTTCTCATTTAAACGACGTCATTTTAACAACTTAGTCGTCTATTACAATTTACAACGTCTACAATTTATTAACACCGACGTGGTTTGTTGTTGTGATAAGAATATTTTATTATTTTTATATCAAAATATTCAAAATAAATTTAAAATAAATCAGAAAAATGCAAAGTCAACTCCTATGAAGTCATTGATATATTTTCTTCCCCTAAACCTTGAAAAAATTCATTTTGAATAACAAAAATTTAAAATGACATCCAAAACAAAATTGTTTTGATGAGTCATAAAATCACTTCTAGTTTTATGGTTTAGGGTTTAGAGTCTAGGGTTTAGAGATTAGGGTTGTTATTTATTGGGGTTTATTTTTAAAGTATAATTTTTGGGTAGTCTAGGGTATATATTAGGCTGTAAAACCATAAACCCTTTTATAAACTTAATTTTTAAAATTATATAATTTAGTTTTAAGGGTTTAGGGTATTAATTGTTAAAGACGGTGGTTGAGTCGTGGAATACATATTTTACGTCGGATAGTTAAAATATCCGCCCATGGTTTCTCATTTAAACGACGTCATTTTAACAACTTAGTCGTCTATTACAATTTACAACGTCTACAATTTATTAACACCGACGTGGTTTGTTGTTGTGATAAGAATATTTTATTATTTTTATATCAAAATATTCAAAATAAATTTAAAATAAATCAGAAAAATGCAAAGTCAACTCCTATGAAGTCATTGATATATTTTCTTCCCCTAAACCTTGAAAAAATTCATTTTGAATAACAAAAATTTAAAATGACATCCAAAACAAAATTGTTTTGATGAGTCATAAAATCACTTCTAGTTTTATGGTTTAGGGTTTAGAGTCTAGGGTTTAGAGATTAGGGTTGTTATTTATTGGGGTTTATTTTTAAAGTATAATTTTTGGGTAGTCTAGGGTATATATTAGGCTGTAAAACCATAAACCCTTTTATAAACTTAATTTTTAAAATTATATAATTTAGTTTTAAGGGTTTAGGGTATTAATTGTTAAAGACGGTGGTTGAGTCGTGGAATACATATGTTACGTCGTGCAGTAAAATATCCGACATGGTTTCCACTTTAAACGACGTCATTTTAATATGTAAGTCGTGTATTATAATTTACAACGTTTTCAATTTCTTAACTTCGACGTGGTTTTTCAGTCGTCTTTATATCAAAATATTCAAAATAAATTTAAAATTAATCCGAAAAATGAAGCGTCAAAAGAAACGGCGTTACGTTCAGTGTTTTCGTCGTGGAATATTACATTTACGTCGGTTCTTGTAGAACTTTCGCCATGGTTTTTCTTTCGACGTTTTAAAGAGCGCGCGCTCTTAAAATTTTCGCGCGCCCTAAATTTTTTTTATATTTGGCTCTTATTCTTATACTTCTAACCCTGAACCCTAAAATTTTCAGATTTCGCGCAACATAACATTCGCTCTCTCACTTCTGCTCTAATTAAAAGTTGCACTCTCCAGGCTCCGTCGAATCTGTGAGCTCGTCCAACCCTGTAAGTACAAACCCTATCTTACCCTTTTAAATTCATTGAATGATATTAGGTTGTTTTGTTAAAGGGTTTTAGGTATATGCTTTGCGATCTGTTAATAATGTGCTTATAGGTATGGGTTCATGGATTTTCTGTTTAATGGGTTCATGGATTACATTATCTGTTATGTTGAATTGGGAATGGATTTAATTTTGTCGGATCTTGTAATCACCCTATGTTATGTTGAATTGGGAATGGATTTATTGTTTTCATGCTTGGTTTCATGTATATGTTGGTTTCTTGCTTGGTTTCATATATATGTTGTGTTCTTAATGGGTTTTGGGTTCTTGAAAATAAACTGAGACACGATGCCTTTTTAGGCATACGACGACGATTACACGACGGTTTATGAAAAAACCGTCGTTGTATTACTTATACACGACGGTTTTTTCATAAACCGTCGTTTGTATTACTTATATTAGACGACGTCTGTTGAAAAGCCGTCGTCTATATATGCCAAATACGTCTGTTTTTGTTTAAAACCCGTCGTCTCTGTTGTGTATTACTTGCTATTAGATCTTTGTATAATCTGCTATAGTGATGGTCATTGCCTGTATTTTCACTTTATTATAGATAATAGGTTATAGTGTCGGAGATGGATAAGTCATGGATGCACTCGGATAGAAGATCGAAGGCATATGATTTTGGGGTGGAAGCATTTTTGAACTTTGCTGTAGAAAATCTTCTAACTACAACATATATCCGTTGTCCATGTGTTAAATGTGTTAATTTGAAGTTGTTTGGGGTTGGAATTATAAGGGATCACTTATACTTTAATGGAATTGACCAAAGCTATAAGAATTGGACATTTCACGGAGAACCTTGGGAAGCAACTACTAATGCTAGTAGAAATGTTGAAGAAGATGATGGCCATAGTAGGTACAGTTTTGTGTCTGAAGAAATTGATATGGATGATAATGATTTTGGTGATTTTGGTTCCGATCCGTATGAGTTTGCCAATGTGATTGGGGATGGAGATCAACCAGTGTACCCTGGTTGTAGAAAGTACACGAAGTTATCGGCATTAGTGAAGTTGTATAATTTGAAGGCAAAACATGGGATGAGTGATGTCTGTTTTACAGAATTATTGATACTTCAAGGCGATTTTCTTCCAGAAGGAAATACAATACCAACCTCTATGTATGAGGCTAAAAAGACTTTGTGTGCATTGAGGCTGAGTTATGAGAAAATGCACGCATGCCCCAATGATTGCATCTTGTATAGGAAGGAGTATGAGGATTCAACTAATTGTCCTACTTGTGGTATCTCAAGGTGGAAGGAAGGCAAAGATTCAATCTTGAAATAGGGTGTGCCAGCGAAGGTGGTGTGGTATTTTCCTCCAATTCCAAGGTTTAAAAGGATGTTTCAATCACATGAGACAGCTAAGAGTTTGACTTGGCATGCTGCTAGAAAATCAATTGACGGTCAGATGTCTCATCCGGCGGATTCCCCATCTTGAAAACTTCTTGATGATAAATGGCCTGAGTTTGGTAATGAGCCGAGAAACTTGAGATTGGCTCTTTCATCTGATGGATTCAATCCCCACAGTTCTCTAAGTAGCAGATATAGTTGTTGGCCGGTTATCTTAGTTACATATAATCTCCCTCCATGGCTGTGCATGAAACGAAAGTTCATGATGTTAACCTTATTGATTTCCGGTCCTAAACAACCCGGAAATGATATAGACGTCTACTTGGAGCCTTTGATTGATGATTTAAAATCTTTGTGGGATGGGATTAGAGGAGTGTATGATGCACATAATGGAGAATACTTTACACTCAGAGCTGCATTAATGTGGACAATTAATGATTTCCCCGCCTATGGAAACTTATCTGGTTGTGTTGTTAAAGGATATAAAGCTTGTCCAATATGCGGCGATGATACACCTAGTCACAGGTTGAAAAATGGCCACAAAATTTGTTACATTGGGCATAGAAAATGGTTACCAATCAATCATCCATATAGGAGGCAACGTGCAGTTTTTAATGGGAAACCTGAATATGGCATACCTCCCGAGCCATTAACCGGAGAAGAAGTGCTGCATATGGTTGAAAATGGTGACAGAGTTTGTTGGAAGAAGAAATCAATATTCTTTGATCTCGAGTATTGGAAATACCTTCCTGTGAGGTATGCCCTAGATGTTATGCACATTGAGAAGAATGTTTGCGATAGTATTATTGGTACATTGCTGGAGATTCCTGGAAAAAATAAAGATGGGATTGCTGCTCGATTAGATTTATTGAACATGGGGGTCAAAACTGATTTGCAACCCGAGTATGGAGAAAGACGTACTCGTTTGCCTCCTGGGCCTTGGAATTTGTCAAGAGCAGAGAAGAGAGAGGTTTGCAATTCTTTCTATGGTATGAAGGTCCCTGAAGGTTATTCTTCAAATATTAAAAATCTTGTATCTTTACAAGATTCAAGACTTCTTGGCCTTAAATCACATGATTGTCATACCTTAATACAACAATTGCTCCCTGTGGCAATTCGTTCTGTTTTGGAGAAGCCTGCAAGGTATGCAATAACTCGTTTGTGCTTCTTCTTCAATGCTATATGTGCAAAGACTGTTGATGTTTCCAAGCTAGATAAGTTGGAAGAAGATGTAGTAGTTACTCTGTGTTTGCTTGAGAAGTACTTTCCCCCTTCATTCTTTGATATCATGGTTCATCTAGTAGTACATCTTGTCAGAGAAGTTCGTCTATGTGGGCCAGTATATTTTAGGTGGATGTATCCGTTTGAAAGATATATGAAAGTTCTGAAGGGGTATGTTTAGAATCGTACTCGTCCCGAAGGTTGCATTGCTGAGCGGTATATAGCTGAAGAAGCGGTAGAGTTTTGTACTCAGCATTTATCTGATGTTAGTACAGTTGGAGTGCCTTCAAGCAAAAAGATGGGACTTTCAAAGCCATTATCAGGTTGCACAGTGAGCGTAGTTGATCAGGACCTGTTGAATCAAGCACATCTATATGTCTTGGAGAATACGGAGGAAGTCCTACCTTATATCGAGTACGTATGAGTTTTATTCTTTAAGTTTCCATTTTAAATTATTTCTTATGTTTATCTTCTATATTTGGGACCGTAATGCTTGAATTTTTCGTGTCATGTAGGCAACATATGATCCACATCAAGACTGCTTATCCAAAATTTAGAAAGAGAACAAAGTGGCTGCAGGATAAGCACAATAGCACTTTCATTCAATGGCTACGCTTCACGGTATATGTTGTTGAATAACATATTTCTCTTTTAATTTTCTTCTTATTTCTATGTTAGATTGAATTAAGATATGATTAATTTGCAGGTTCAAAGTGAACTTGAGGAAGACAATCATGGCGTATCAGAAAATTTAAGGTGGCTAGCAGCTGGTCCAAACATGGCAGTGCCATTATATAGGAGCTATCTTATTAAAGGTATTAAATTCAATATCAAGGCACAAGATGATGTGCGGACAACTCAAAATAGTGGAGTTTATTTACTTGCACATACCATGCAAGTTGCTAGTGCCAAGGATAAAAACCCAATTCTCTCAAATATGGGTTTCTATGGTGTCATTCAAGAAATTTGGGACCTTGACTACCAAAAGTTTACAATCCCAGTCTTTAGGTGTGATTGGATAGATAGTTCTGGTCTTGTAGTCGACGAACTTGGATTTACCCTTGTAGATTTGAGTAAAATTGGACATAGGAATGACCAATTTGTTTTGGCTTCTCAAGTCAAACAAATATTTTTTGTTGACAACCCGATGCATTGTGGTTGGTCGGTAGTGTTATCAATGCCTAATAGAGAATATAATGATGTTATTGGTGATGAAGTCTTAGGTGATGTGATAATTGAGTGTGAGCCATTTACTAGAGGGATGCCAAATGTTGACACATTTGATGAACTGGTGGGTGAGTTAGGCGGTCAAAATATTCGAGATGGGTGTGAAGATATATGGATGAATGATGCTTATGTAATTGGCAGTGTATGACATTAATTTTGTAATATATTGTAATGTGATTTCTTCACTTTCTACGTTCAAATAAAACACGACGTTATTGTGAACCAGTTATTCAGCATATTTACTGACGTCTTAAAGCAACGTAACAATGAAGAACCACGACGCTATTGTGAAGCAATTATTCAGGATATCACGTCGGGGAAGGATTAAGAACCGCCATGTAATTCAAAATAACACGACTCCAATCCCATAATACCGACGTCTAAGCTCTCATCATAATCAACGCCGTCTATATGTTCTGTAATACGGCTCTCATTTATTTGGAAACGACGTTGTTTAGAAGTTCAACGTCGTCTATATTAATAAGTGCGTCGTGAGTAATGAATACATATAAATACAACGTCGACTACATAAATGCCACCGACGTTGTTTCGCATTCAACGTCAACTATATAAATACATACGTCGTAAATAATGACACTGACAACTATTTCCACGTCATCTTTTTTAGAAAAATCGAAGTAGAAAATTTATTTCACGACGGTTGTTTGTAAATAAGAGACGTAGTAGATTTCAATAACGTCGTCTTCTCATGTATTTAAAGACGTCATATTTTTTCTTGTCGTGAAAATTGTATTTGATGGCGTAGTGTTTTAGTTGTCGTCGTTGTATGTCTATCTTGCGGCCTTGTTCTTTTAATATGTGTCATATTTTTCCTTTTTAACGACGGTGATTTGTTTGAGTTGGTCGTCTATTCTCATCCTCGACTATTTTTTAGAACTTTAGCAGACTAAACACGTCTGTTTTTATTTGTTTTCGACGTTGTTTTATTTAACAACGTCTAATATTTATCGTCGTTGTTTGTTTCTGAAAATAGGACGTATAAATTTTGTAATACGACTCTCATATATTTGTAACCGACGTTGTTTCGTTGTTCAACGTCTACTCTATAAATACATACGTCGTAAATAATGACACTGACAACTATTTCCACGTCATCTTTTATAGAAAAATCGAAGTGGAAAATTTATTTTACGACGGCTTTTTTTATATAGGCGACGTAGTAGGTATCAATAACGTCGTCTTCTAATGTATTTAAAGACGTCATATTTTTTATTGTCGTGAAAATGATATTTAACGGCGTCTTATTTTAATTTTCGTCGTTGTATGTCTATCTTGCGGCCTTGTTCTGTTAATATGTGTCATATTTTTCCTTTTTAACGACGGTTTGTTTAGAGAGTTGGTCGTCTATTCTCATCCTCGACTGCTTTTTTAGATCTTTTTGCAATACAAAGACGTCGTTTTGTATTTGTTGATGACGTTGTATATTGTAACAACGACGGTGATTTAGCGTCGTGGTTTATGAGGGAAAAGATGACGGTGGATTCCACGACCATTGAAAAACCGAATACACGACGGTTATTTACCGTCGTCTTTTTGCTTTTTTGTAGTAGTGTCGATATTGCTTAATCCATAATGAAAACGCTTAATCCCAATCAATCGAAAGCTAAGTATGTTTGAAAGTAAAAGCGTGAATGTACAAACCATTATGAACTTTTTATTACTTCCACTAGAAGACACAATAATTTGGTTATGCTTAATCCAATCTCGTGGGGGAAAAGAATGAGAAAGCAAGGGAGAAATACATTGCAACTTTCAGAATCTACAACATTGAAACTGAAAGCCTATACAGCAGCGACCCTTATGCTTTCTTAATTCCAGAGCTTCTGACTTTGGCATTTGCACGGGACTGCCCGTCCACTCCAAACCCAACCTGCATTGCATTGTTTTTACCAACTTCTTAAGAAATAAGGCTTGTCTAATATAGGTCCCTACAATTTCTATTTCCTAGACATATACCAATCATTCTATAAATCTATGTGTAAAACCCAATTTCAAACTTAAATGACCAGTAGGATATAAGAGGTCGTAGTATTCCTATGTTTTTACATCCTTACCATCATACTTCATATTTTATTTATAATTTATTCCAAGCATTTCATTAACTGTCATAATTGTAATTAAAACTCCCTATTAATAGCATATCAATCACCCCATTTCTTTTGGTTGTCATTCCCTCTAACATATGGCCCATTAAAGTTGCAAATAAAAAAAATATGTAAATTACATATCCAATAATGTACATATGAAAAATATAAATATAAATATATACATGTAAATATATAGGTATATTATTTACCAAAAAAAATAACAAAAATAGGTCAATTACTTTGTAATTGAAATTTCCATACATTTTTCATAAATTAAAAACAGGTACACAATAATTTATAAAAACTAGATATATTGTATAATTGAAATTTATGCACGTATTTTATAAATTGAAAATAGGTACATTATTTAGAAGAAAAAAATAAGTTCATTATACTAGGTAAATTGTTTATTAGAGAAAAAAAAGGTACATTATTTAGGAAAGAAAATAGGTTCATTATACTAGGTACATTATTAGAGAAAAAAAAAATAGGTACATTATTTTTAGAGAAAAAATAGGTATATTATTTTGAGAGAAAAAATAGGTACATTATTTTTTTTTTTTTAAAAGTACATTATTAGAGGAAAAAAAAAATAGGTTCATTATACTAGGTACATTTTTAGAGAAAAAAAAATAGGTACATTATTTTGAGAGAAAAAATTGGCTCATTTAAAAAAAATTTGTTTTCATAAAACAAACAATAAAAAGATGATCAAATTATTTTTCATAAAACAAGTAATAAAGAAAAAAATAGGTACAATATTTGGAGAAAAAATAGGTTCATTAAAAAAAATGTTTTAAAAACAAAACAATAAATAGATTATGAAATTATTTTTCAACATAATTAGAATGTACACTATTATTCATTAAACTATAATATAAAAAAATACAACATTAATTCCTATTAAATTATTAATACTTTAAATAGATTACTAGTCGTAATTCATAGAAGGAAAACACCATTAATTCAAAAATAGATTACTAGTTGTAAAATAGATTACTAATACTTTAATGTGGAATTTAATATTAAATTTCAAATAAGTTTCTAAATTAGTTCCTACATCCATTACAACTATTTAGAGATATTTTCAAATTCGATGGGTGTCATTAGTTGCACCTCCCATAACACATTAACTTATAAATATGGGTAGTTTTGGAATCCGAAAAATACAATAAGTCAGATTTTAAGTTATATTAGATAACTTGCTTAGTTGGATTCTAGTCATCGGATATTATTTGAAAAAATTGGGTATTTTAAATAGAAAACTAAAGGAAAGGGTTGTAGGTGAATTTTATGGGTCTAAGCTCAATTTACTGTAAGAAATAATACACCCAGGAAATAATATCATTATCAGGAATTAATCATATCATTAATTGATTGTTCTAACGTACACTGGAAAAGCAAAAGAGCCGGTGCTGTCGTTGGATTGATTAAAATCACTTGATTCAACGGACACCATCCCACGATCCTCGGCAATGCTACCAGGAGGTGGTTCTGTATCCAAGTAATTCTCCTATTCTTCTTCCTCATCCTCATAATTTGTTGTAGGGTAAATATCATATGCTTTTCCAGTCAACCTCTCCTCATTGCTACACCTTTTATCTCTTTTTGTATCCTAACCATAATTAAGCTGTTTTGATCAAACAAAAGCAAACCACTAATCAAGAAATATACAACACTGTCACTAACCTCGCGATTCACAGGCCTTGGTGAGTTTCTTGACGTGCAGCCTATTCTACTGGGGGCTTCTGGTTTGCCATTTTTCACTATGTCGAGTGCTCCATCTTCTTTAAAGCAGAATACTATAAATTCTTCGTCTGCAAAATGTGGCCTGCATCTTGAGTCATTCGAACTCCTACTTTCAACTCGGCAAGTGCCTTTAACCTATTTAGGACTGTGGCTTAATCGTCGTTCTCGGCTACATTTTTTTTGCCTTGACTTCTTTTTCGCATTGGCCTCATTGCCTCTGTTGTCATCCTGCATATCGAAAACCATGTTTCTTATTGGCAGTTGGCGTGCCGCAGGGCAACATCTATTAGCTGCTTCATCATCGATTTAAACAGACAAAAAGAAAAACAAGCATTACCCAATTTGAAATAAATTATCATATGATCAAATAATTAATAAGAGTTTGGGAGAATTACAATTTTGGTCACTCGTGCCAGGTTCAAATTTAATTTTGGTCACCGCACTTTCAATTTTTCGATTTTGGTCATCATACTTTTCATCATCAGCAAATCAAGTCCAATTGAGCAGGGGCATTATTGCCTTTTCCCCCCAGCCCAGCTCTCTTTCTCTCTCGTTCTCTCGCACAGTCATCCTTGTTCATCCAAACCCATATCAAATCCCTCTTCTTCTCTCTCTCTTCTCAATTACCAATCAACAACTTCCATCCCCATCCCAACTCTCTCTCTCTCTCTCTCTCTCTCTCTCTCTCTCTCTCTCTCTCTCTCTCTCTCTTCCAGATCAAGCTATTCTTCCTCCTTAGTGACACCTTTGCCACTCAAACAAGGGTCCTAGTGCAGTGGCCAATTTTCTTTGCTGCCTTTGGTGCCTTCTCTTGGTGCATGTACGAGGTTGGCATGGGCAACAAGATCCAACGATTCAAAAAAAAAACAAAAAAGGTTTTTGTATTTAATTTCATATTTGGTTACATGTTTTTTTTTTTTTTTTTTTGTGAATTGAAGGTTGAAAATTTGATTGTGAGTAGGAGAAGTGAGAGGTTGATAATTTGAAAATTTGTTTTGTGAATTGAAGGTTGATAATTTTCGTGTTTATATTATAATTTTTGGGGTTATAGTTCTTGTAAAAGGCAATAATGCCCATGCACGCATGCAACATATGTGTACTAACTGACGGAATAGGCCAATTAGACTTGATTTGCAGATGACGCAAAATATAATGACCAAAATCAGAAAATTGAAAGTGCAATGACCTAATTTAAATTCGACCCTAACCCTAGTGACTAAAAATATAATTACCCCTAAGAGTTTTAATTTACAAAAGTTTTACATTGAAGGTGACAGAACCCACCCCGAATTCACTATTGGAATCCGAACACTATGGTTGTCCGACATCTAGCAAATGTCGTGCCGACTTTACTAAACTACTCTTGACCTCGTTTAAAACAAAATAAGAAATAGACTTATATCAGAAATCCAATAGAGTCTCCCATTACCCCAAATTAGCCTGTCAAGAAAATAACATAATTAACAATAAGAATCCCAACCATCCAACATGTATAATCTCAAACTAAATAGGATCCCAATCAAATTCCAATGGGCTTCAGGCCCTTATTACAACTCTAACATGGGCTACAAAGCAATGTAATCTAAGAATCAAGTTTACAGTACTGGAATGAAATCTAAAAGCAAAGAGGAAAAAGGGAAATCCTGCAGCTGGAGGAAGGAGAAACAACGGAAAGAATGCCTCAACGTGCTATGCTCGATCTCGTCTCCCTAAGTCTTGGAGGCGCAAAATAAATAAAACGTGAGAATAATTCCTAGTGAGTGGACAAAATTAAAGTTTTCGAACATAACTATACATAGCATACTAACCCCTCTATTTTCACGAACTTTGAAAAACATAAATATACATAATATTTTTAGTTTAGAATTGAGTAATCCAAGAATTCTCTCAAAACATATAATAAAAAACAATCCACCTAAGTACCCAAGGGAAACTGACCATGCACCTGTGAAGTCAAAAAGAAACAGGAAGGCTGGGGAAAATCTTGGGCATACACACCTATAGAGTGCGTAGGCAAAACATATCCTGGCCATGCATGTGTAGAGAGTACTTAACACGCGTACGCAAACCAGGTCATACGCACGTAAAGAGCCCCCCAAAGGGCAATCATCCTGACACACCTCCCAAAGAGTTATATGTGTGCCCTGATGAGTCCTAAGACCTGATTATCCAAAGACAACATGAGAAGGGTGCCTATGGTGGTTTTCAAAACTATATCCTCAAATCCATAACCTCAGTTCATAGTTTTCATAGGTATATACATATATAGATAAAACCAGCTCAAGCATGAAACTTTCATTAATACGATTTCAAACCATAGCCAATACTCAATATATCCACATCCATCATACCATAAATCAAAAATAATTCGATAAACAACAATTTATAAAAATCATAAACCATTTGAAAACATCAAATCATGTTTTGAAAACAAACGTCCAACTCACAGTGATTCAAAGTAAGCTCAACCTTAAACGTGTCCATTCTAAGTAGTACGCAGTGCGTGGACCCCTAATTCGATACATACAAGCATTAGATTCAATAATTATCGAAATCGAAATGTTAAAACGAAACCTTAGATTCCCGACTCTAAGTGTGTGTATGGTGACATCCATCCGGTCAACTGGCCCGCAAGGCCCACGACCTTAGAATCATGATCCGAAGTTCCTATAGGTCAACTACAGTCTACTGAACACATCCTTAAAGTTTGACTTGATCCAACGGTCTGATCATTCCGGATTAAAGGGTCCATAATAGGCGAAACTCATATTGTCAGTCAAACAATCGAATATCGCCAAACCAAGCATGTTGTCATGCTTGGAACGACAGAGAGATGATTATGTGTGTAAAGTACATCTCCGAAGAAGGGCCCAAGAGCTGCCACCGGTCGTGGTGGTTCGAGGGTGTCTTTCGGTGATGAATAATTTCCAAATAGCCGGGCAAGGCCTATAACATTAGAATCAACACATTAAGAGAGCAACTTTGCCTCATGGGCCTTGGTCAAAAAGTGGCATGAAGTGGCCTGAAAATAACAAAAACCGTGAGGGTTTCTTTTTCCCTGGCTGGAGTTATTATGTCTTCCACTGGCTTAGACAGCAGCCAAAACTGGTCCGGTAAGCTAGGGTATGAAAGAATGACGGCCAACGGTGGCCGGCAGAGAGAGAAAGACGGCCGTGAATTTCCTGGTGCATATAGATTGAGTAAATTGTGGTTCTTGCTGCATCTATGTGCATCGTGCACTAATAAATTATTTTCTTGATGCAGTTGTGAGTCTAGGGGAGCGAGGAGAATAGAAAAATAAAGAAAGCCGCCAAATGCCTCCATCATTACCTCAAGGTAGTAGAAGTATTAGGGTATTGTAGTCTTACCAATGTTGTCGAACATGTCATGTTCTTGATAGAGAATGCTTTTGCACTCGAGAAACTTGTTATTGATCCTATCACAAAGTGGGATTGTCATCACACCTAAAAAATAGCGTGCCTGCAACAGTAGAATTTTTATGTTTATAATAATAAATGGGGCAATGCTTGCTTAAACTATGTCGAGAGTAGAAATTGAGTAAACATTATCCATGCTCGTACTAATGTGAACATGGAATGCAAGAGTTATTTCAATCTTTCTTAAATTGCACATTCTCTTTATTATCATACACATAGATAAATTGCATTTCCAAACACAATATATCCTTCACTGCCTTCTTCTTTTCCTCACAGCATTTCTCCCTTCTTCTTCTTCTCTTACTTTTTCCTTCTACTTTTATCTCTGCATGTTGTCGCCTCATTCTTTTTCTCCTAGTGTTTTCTCTCTCTCTCTCTCTCTCTCTCACCTCTTTTAATTTTTTTTCTCCAGCCGTCTCTCTCTTTTTCTTCTTCTTCTCCTAGCGTTTCCCTCTCTCATCTTTTAATTTTTTTTATCTAGTCTTTTTCCTCTTTTCATTTTTCTTCTTCTTCTTCTTCCTCCTTATGCTCTCGCCCTTCTTCTTTCTTGTTCTCCATGCTCTCTCATTCTCCTATTTGGTTCTCGCCGAAACCTGACCTAAACTGCACTGATTTCTCGGCGCGCCAACTGTAGTTGGCCTGTCATCTCCTCGGCTCGACAACGACTTCTTCTTCTTCCTCCTTATGATATCGCCTTTTTCTTCTTCCTTATGCTCTCGCCTTCTTCTCTCTTGTTCTCAATGCTTTCTCATTCTCCTCTCTGGTTCTCCTCGAAACTCGACATCTTGTCTCCTCCACTCGATGACCTTTTTTATTTCTTTTCTTCTTCTTCTTCCTTATGCTCTCTTCTTCTCCTCTCTGGTTCTCTATGCTCTCTCCTTTCTGGTTCTTAATGCTCTCTTCTTCTCCTCTTTGGTTCTCGCCAAAACCCGACATGAATCACATCAATTTCCCGACACATCGATTGTAGTCACACATGTTGTCTCCTCGTCTCTAGGGTGGTCTCCGAAAAAGCCACATCGATGACAAGTGGTTCGGTGGATTATAACACTTCAATAGGACGGCTATCGAACTGTGCCCAGGCCTAAAACAATGTAAATGAAATGAAAAAGCCTTGTTTGGCTTGCGCATTATGATCAAACCCAAAAAATAAATGCTAACTCAAGTCTTCGGCTTACTCATTTGCCTAGCCCTATACCATTGGAGGGCCTAAATCCACGACTGAAATATGCCCAAATCCAAATCCGCCTACCCAAGTCAATGGTGCCGAATTGTCCTCATATTTCAAGTTTAATAGAATTATGGCTAGTTTGGGATTGCTGTCCCTTTAAAAAAAGTTGCTTTTGCTGTGCTTTGAAAATAATTAGCTGCAAAGTAAAGCAACTCCATGTTTGGTAAATAATTCTTTTAAAGTGTTGTTAGTACAAAAATCAGTGTCAAAACTGTTATTATGGCCAGTTTGGGATTGCTGTCACTTTTAAAAAAAGTTATTTTTGCTGTGTTTTGAAAATAATTAGCTGTAAAGTAAAACAACTCAATGTTTGATAATTAATTCTTTTAAAGTGTTGTAAGTACAAAAAACAGTGTTAAAATTGTTTGGTAAATTTTAATATAAAACTGCTTTAATTGTGAATAATGACTCAAATAGATATGATGTTGAAAGTGTTATCCACTAATTATGTGGTAGTAGTGGAGGTGGTGAAAGAGATGGCGATGAAGATGGTGGTGAAAGAGGCGGTGATGTAGTGGTGGTGGTGGGGATGACGGTTGTTGAGGTGGAGGTTGAGGAGGAGATGGTGGATGGTTATTGTGGAGGTGTAGGTGGTGGAGATGGAGGAGGATGAGGTAGTGGTGGTGGTGGTGGTGGAGCGGCAGCAGTAGCTGTGGTGGTAGAGGTGGTAGAGTTGGATGTGGAGGTGAAGGTGGAGGTGGTGTTATTTTTAAAAATGAATGATGGTATTTTGGAAATTAAAAAAATTCATTAAAGACTTATCTCTATTTCTTTTGGTGAAAAAAAAAAAGAAAAAGCAATCCAAATGGTAACTTAATATTGTTAATAAGGTTATTGACTGAAATGGTCCACCAACTATTGCTCGAATTTTATTTTGGTCGACGAACTAAATTTTTCATCTTAATAGTCCTTCAACTTTCTATTTAGTATCAAAATGGCCTTACCATCAAAGTCTGTCAATTATTCTGTGAAATCGAGGGGCAAAACCGTCAAAGTCTGTCCATCCATGTAACTCACCCGATTTCTCTCTTTGTCAATTATTCAGTTGAACACTATTACTTGTCCGCCATAGAATATGGTCATTTATGCCTTTCGAGGCTCTCCCGGGGAAAATTTCTTCACACTGACACATGATGAACAAGCCATAATGAGCCTAAGAAATACTTCACATCTAAGTTATAACAGACCTAGCTATATATAACTTCCTAATTGTCCATGTGCAATAAACTGAACAAAATCATTTGCTGCAACAATGCCTTTAAATTTACAGAAATTGGATCTACGGAACCTCTTCTATGGGAATAGAGGAGCCAAAACCAGCTTGTTGTGGGAACAAATCCATGGATTTAAAGTCTCTAAGGGTTGTTGGCACATTCCTTGAATTTTCTAGAAATGGAAAGAAATTCATTGGTGGGCCATTTTGACAAAACATCTTAGGTGTCCCTATCCATGTAGCAGCATCAGCTTAATGAATCAAATACCATCTTAGGAACTAAATAAGAAAAATTCTAAAACCCTTTGGTTGACAGCTACTAGAAACATAAATTAGGGCAGATTAGAGATTGGTATTTTGAGTTCGATTTTGGGGTTTTGCAATTTTGGAGTTGGAACTTCAATTGGGCTTGTGATTAGGTATTACCTCTTCATCTACTTGCAGCCAACTGATGTCATGGTCGACTCTATCTTCCTTTCTTATTCTCCAATTTCCTTCATATTCATTGCTAATTCTACTTTTGTGATGGGATCTATCTAGCTGGGAGAGGAGGTAGCAGGTGTGTTGAGAAGTTTTTGGTAGGAGAGGAGGGTCGTGGAGGGAGAGAGAGAGAGAGAGAGAGAGCGAGAGCGAGAGCGAGAGAGAGAGAGAGAGTGGTGAGACTCAATTTTTAATTTTTAATTTTATTTTCTAATTTTAATAATAGTTTCCTTTAATTTTTAATTAATTTATTGGGTTAATCGTTTTATTAGTTCCTGAACTTAGACCCGATTTTCATTTGAGTTCTTCAATTTCAAAAATCATTCCCATGGTCCTTTAACTTCAGTTTCGTTAGGACAAATAGTCCTGCCGTCAATTTTGTTAACTTTTTTGTTAAATGTAGGGGCAAAATAATATTTTTGTATTAAATTGATTAAAATATGAATAAAAAATTTAAATTAAACTCTCTCTCCCCTCCTTTATCCCGATTTCTACTCCCCCTAAACTTGATGTTTCTTTGTTTTTTTGGTTAGTTTTTTATTTGATTTTCTTTTATTGTTATTTGAAAGATATAATTTTTTATTCATTTTTTTAAATATAAAATACTATTTTGCCCATGTATTTAACAGGTTAACAAAATTGACGGCAAAACCATTTGTCATAACAAAAGTGAAGCTAAAGGATTACGGGAACGATTTTGGAAATTGAATGATTCAAATGCAAATCGGGTTTAAGTTCAGGGACTAATAAAACGATTAACTTGTATAATATTTTAATTTATATGGACAGTTTTACTCCTCAATTTAACAATAAAATTGATAGACTTAGATGATAAACCAAAATGATATTGTAGCAATAGTTGAGAGACTATTTCGGTCAGTAACCCTTGTTAATATATATTTTTTTGGTTACAGTAACCCTTGTTAATATTAGATGTCACTCAATTTTGCAAGGTTTATACAGCAGATCTCTTCCTTTGGAGAAGTCCCGCCAGAGCATTCTCTCGCTCCGAGTGTCGCTGAACTCTTCACAGTCAACTCTCTCCTCTGAAACGACGCCGTCAAATGCCTCTTTCTCCTCCTGGAAGATGGAGAACCTGCATCTTTGCCTCAATGGCTCCGCTACTGCGAGCCCGAAGCTTCAGATCAGACGCAGCGTTAGAAGCTCTGGCCAAAGCCTCTCAAGACAAAGTCCCCAACTTGCTTCTCTACAACTACCCCTCATTCTCTGGAGCTTTCTCTGCCCTCTTCGCTCACCTCTTTCACTCTCGCCTCAACCTCCCTTGTCTCACTCTGCCTTTCTCTTCCGTCGAACCCTTCAGGTCCAATCTCTCTCTCTCTCTCTCTCTCTCTCTCTCTCTCATATTTTCTTAGCATCCAAACATCCCCGTAGCATAATTGTTTGTTTGTTTTGCTTTTACAGGATTGATGATTTGTGTATTGAAGGGCTGGAGAGATGCTATCTTCTTGATTTTCTTGGCCCAAAAGGATTTGCAGTTAAGTTTGCGCGGAGAGCTTTGTGCGAGTGAGTTTCGATTTTGCACTGCAGTGATCAATTTGTTTTAAATGCAAGTAAATTTGTGTTAGTGATGGAGTTGTAGTTGTTGCCTAGTGGTTTTGTTTATGATTGGAAATTATTGGTTTTGGAATTTGATTAGGGTAATTTCCTTTGATCATCGGAAAAGGGTGCTTCCACAGATACCCTCCGAGGAAGATTGTCCAAAGAACCTCAAATTTCATGTGAATCTTGAAAAGAGTAGCTCTACTGCTGTGTATGACTACTTCTCCACTATACTGGCCGGCAGTGAGTATCATAATGTAAGTTGGATTAGGAGTCCTTTTCATTTGCAAATTAGGTATATATAAATGGTATATTAAGATTCATTTTTATTTTGCTTTGGTTGAAATTAGGGAATGGATGTAAGTTTATTAGAACCCGAGGACAGAGATCGTGTAGAAATGGTACTTAAGTACATCGAGGACGGAGATCTTCGGCGGTGGAGCTTACCGGATATTAGAGCGTTTAATATTGGACTTAGTGAATGGCGCTCCAAGTTGAATTGTGTTACTAATCCATACATGTACGAACAGGTTTGGAAATCTAGTTCATTTAGTTATTTTATTTTGAAAAACAATGCACATGTCCATCCCCTGAAAAACTTATAGGTTCATTTGCAGTTTCTGTGTCCAGTTGTGAGGTAACTTGTTTAAAATCATCCTTGTTGCAGTTACTGGATATAAGTGCTGTGGATGCTCTCGCTAAGGGAAACGCTTATAATTCTATTCGCCAGAAAGCTGCAAATAAGTTACTGGATAATGTTTTGAAAGTAAGGTTGGGGAGAGGATTTTATGGGGAGTGTCTGGTAAATTATTGATCTCTCCCTTTCAAATGATATTTCCCATGTGCTATTTTATTATAACTATTTACATTGGTGATAATGGTCTTGTAGGATTGTCCACTTGACATGGAAGTATTTCATGCCATTTATTATGTGATGTGATTAGAAACTTTGCTTTCTTGATTTGTCTGCATCTAGGTTTTTTTTCCCCTAGTTTAATCTGTTGGAAATATCTAAGTGGATTTTTAATTCTGACATTTTCATTACAGGGAGTTCGAGCTCACGTGAATTCTGAGCTAAGTGATGAAATCGGCAAGCAGCTTAGTGTAAAAAGTGCTGCTGCTGGTCTACGGTAATTTAACTACAAAAAGTGCTTCTCTATTTACAATTTCACATTTTCATAGAGAATTTGTTCTTTTAATATAAAATGATTTCTTCATTTGCATGCAGATTCCCATCCATATAATTAAATGTGAAAATTGTTTATGGATCTTCCATGCAGTTGTATTATATTGTATGATGCTCCGGCCCCAAATTAGTTCACATTACTAGTTGACTGGATCTTTTTAATTGCATGAACCTCAATTATGCAAGGTTCTTAGAGCCATAGAGCTGCTTTGATCTTTAAATTGGCCAAGATAAGAGTTGCCATAATGACTTTCAATAAGATGCTTCAAGGTGACGAGGACATCTTTGTCAAACCCATTAGGATTTACAAACGAAAGAGATGGAAGAGGGAATTATTAATTAGTTTCCTAATTTATTTGTTAGTTCCTAGGTTCTCTAAGTTTTCCAGATTTCATTAGGATTTTTAGTTTTTCCAGATTTCAGTAGGATTTCTAAGTTTCCTATTTTATTTGGATTAGGATTTCTTTCCTAGAATAAGTTTAATTTTCCTTTTCACTCTAGGGTTAGATTATTATAAATACCCGTCTATGTAATTCATTATGGAGTTGAGTTGTTATATAAAGAAAAGCTTATTTTCCAGAGATTGGAGACTACTTGGTGTGAAGCCAAACCCCTGGAGTGATTCCAGACGTATCCCTTTTGTTCTATTTTCTGTTTTCCATTGTTTTCGCTTCCACTAAACTACCTAAATATCAATTCACCCATATCCTACATCACAAGATTTTGGTTCAGGCCTCATAGAGTAAGAGTTTCCCTACTGATGCCAGTACTATGTTGTTGAAGAGTAATATGATCATAGAGCAAGACATGTATGGAGGTTGTAGCAACAGTTTGCTTAGAAGAGACATATGCTCTTGTACAACACAAGACAAAGCCTATTGGTCATCTAATAAGAAGGCCTTTGTGGTCCAAAGAGAAATACCCATGGTAGTGTAAGACTCAGTCAATGAAAAATACTAGTAATAAGTAAATAACTCAAAGAGTAAATCCAAGAGTTAATGTTAAGTTTCATTAAGAGTCGTATCTTGGGCCTTAGAAAAACACAATGTCTTTCTAAGTTCTCTAAGAGCGTTTTATTATTTAATGAGTCTTTTATATGCCTAGGAGGTTTTGGAAGTTATATTTGAAGTCTATAAGTAAGGGTATATTTTATAAAGAAAATTAGATTTCCGTGAACACAAAAAGTGTTGTTGAAAGCTTGTTCCTTAATATATCTCCGTTTACTTCTCTTTCTTATCTCTCCCATTGTTATATATTTCAGTAATTTCTTTAAAATTTGCCCCAAGTCTTACGTTTCCCTGTACCTTTTTTATTTACTACTACCATCTAAAGTCCACCACAATCTAGGCAACAGCCCACTCTGTTTTGTTTTACATCATATTGTTGTAAGAACTGAAACGTCTGCTTCTTTCTTCAAGTACAATGGTTAAACTTGAAACTTTTATATAGAGTTGGAGATTTTTCTCAATATTTTGAAGGCAATAAGAAGGCACTCAATGTGTGGATTGAAAATTTGAAGGAGCGACATTTTTCAGAAAAACTCATTTTCTTAGTAAGAGTCAACGTGTTCGGGTCTTAGAACAGCTCATTTTCTTTAAAGTTCTCTGAGATCTATTACCGAAGGAGATTTTTATTATTTACTGAGTCTTTTAGTATTATTTATAGGAGTTTTTGGGATTTGGTAGTTCTGTTTGAGCCTATAATATATCATTTATAGCAAGTCAAATTTTGATGAATGAAAATAAAGTGTAGTTCAACGAAAGTGGTGGTAGTGGAGATGGAGTTTTCTTCTTATCATGCTAGTATGTAATTTTTATTCAGGTGTGCTAACGAACTTTTAGCAAATTATCTAACTTATGAGATGAAAAGCAAGCATTTAGCAAGATTTACTATCTTGAAACTTGTCATATGTATATTGGTTAGTTGCATATTTCATTTACAAATCTAAAACTGACAGAAAGCTTGTATTCTTAAGGTCCTGGCTTAGGATTTGGGTAGTGGGATTATGGTTCCATTTGAAATGTTTTCCTTGACTCGGATATGCCATTTCCTGAAAGTCTGATTACTCTCTTTTTCTTTTCATTTACCAATGATAGTTTACAAGTTATAAAATGTTAGTGGAGGAACTTGAACCAAGTATCTTTTGTTGGATTAAGTTTGTAATTGTCTTAAGAGTGTTTACATTCATGATGCCAGGCCTATAGGAGCTGTTATATTCATGCAGCGGAAAAACCTAAAAATGTGCTTAAGGAGTACTGATAGTTCCACTGATACCTCTGAAGTTGCAAAGGTGTGGCTTCAGTAATAATGTGACCTCATACCGTTTTGTACTACTTTAACTTTTTTTTTTTTCCTACTTTTCATACACTATTGAGTTTTATTGATTTTTTTTTCTTCTTCATCATTATCATTATTAATATTTATAATAACGCAACATGACATGTGAAGGCATATGGAGGAGGAGGCTCGCCAAGTTCTAGTTCCTTTATTATAAGGATGGACGAGTACAATCAGTGGATCTCGGAAAATTCAAGATGAACATGTCAAGGTGTGAAACACTATTGTTAATCCACAAAGTTGTTGAATTACCTGACCACCTCTTTCTCTGACGTTTCTATTTGTGCTATAAATACTGAGATTACATTCAAGTATTCTTCCTGTGTCATTTTCATATAGGCAATTTGATATTTGCATGCACCCACTTTTGAATATAATCACATAAATGCAAAATTGGATAGTTGAAAGCATTACCATCACTGACTATCACAGGGTTCTACCATATCCGTTCTAATGTGCATTGTTGTTGCAGTTAGTTTTGGTCAAGCCCAGTGAGTGAGTCTAATAGGTTCTGGAAAATAGTTTGAACTTTGAACTTCCAAGTGGTTGTCAATGATTTGGAACAGGATTTGGTGAGTGCCCTGTTAATTTGTATGTGGGCTAGATCAATAAATTAGTGGATGATAAGATTAGTCTGAAATTATTCATACACTATGAGTAAGATTAAGTTCTATATGGCTTTGAGGGCTTGAAGTAATAGGTTTTTCCCTTACAAAGAGATATGAGGTCTGCAAATTCCTCTGAAGTAGCCATTTTCAAATTGATTGCTAATCAACAGATGTATTTGATACAGAGGTAACATGTTTATGTATATTGTTTCTGCATTTGTATAACAAATAGCAAGTTAATGAATCATGTTTTATCTCATTATGAGACAACTAAAACCTCTTCTGCTTCGTCAGATTCAGTTCTAATACTTGCTAATTCTGCACTACGACATTTTAAAAATGATATCACATGTAACTGGAGATACGGTTTTATTAGTTCACTGGACAACCGTCAACAACGATGCCCTTGGCGGTTGGACAAGTTGCCAAGGTACAGTGTTCACCGTTTGTACCCCACCAGGCCACACTTTTATTTTCCATTCCTACTGAAAGGTACAATAAAACTGCCATGAAAGCCAACCCAGCATCCAGTGCCGCTGAAAGGACATAATTGTACCTCTGCCACCACTTCTTCCTGTAACGGAAGACAAAAAAATTGAAAATTGTTCCGACTATAATCCAGGAATTGTAGTTCAATGCTGTAGCTGGAGGCATTGATGCTGTTGCTCCCAGAAGGACTGGAAGATTAATCAGGCGTATCCAATTTTGCTTTGGGTATGCCTTATGCAGTACCCAAACAATAACCGGTCCGACTGCACCTCCAAGGAAGAACCAGTTTATGGCTCCATAGATTCCAAGAGTTCCAAATATACGTTTAGGTCCCGCCAAACCCCAAATCACAGAAGCATCAAAGAAAACTCGGTCACCTGGGCATGTCCAAGGACTATCTGAATGAGGATCATCCACACATATATTTGTGATAGAGTTCAGCAACCAATGTGCTACTGCAAGGTTGACGGTTCCAGCAAGAATCGTTCCGATGAACTAGGCATACATGTAAGAAATACATCAGATATATTCTAAAAAGTAAAGTGATGATATACTGGAATACGTTGTTCCAGGTTGTCCTTTACTCCAGCCCTCTGCTATTTGTTAAGAGGCACCATTTCCAGTAAAATCTCAATTCTTTCACAAGAATATTTAAGAAGTTTCCAACTATGCCTTTAGCGTTATTCATTCTATCTCTCTGTATGTTGATATTATGAAATTTTAACATACCTGAACCAAAAACATTGATCTTGGAGGGATCTTCATGTAATGTCCGAGCTTGAAATCATTCAGAAAGGAGACTGCCTGAGCCATGCTCATGTAGCCATAAGTTTTGAAGCATACATTGGCTATTGGTCTTCCTGGTAATATGATTCCCATGATGTACTCTGTTATTATGTTTAGCCCTGGTGTCTGTACACGGGGGATCAGAACATAAGTGAGTTTTACAGAGTTCTAAAAAAGGGTTTGCAGTGATGTTCCCTGCGATATATAGATATGATTACATCTATCTACGGTTGTGTACTACTAAAATATAGTTTTGTATCATGCAAGTTTTTTTTATAGACCACATGAAATGAGAATCTGGTACTCTGGTATAGGCTAACTTGCATGGAAAACTCCAGTCGACTACTTGAGATAAGTTGTTACGTGAAAGCATGGATATGTTGATAAGTTTAACTTTTATATATCTTTTGCTGCAAATTAAATACAAAACAGCAAATGTCTGACTCACCTGGTTTGTTGTTGCTGTTATGATGCTGATAGGAAGGGTGAATGCAAAGGCCATGGCAGCAGCAAATAGGAGTCCCCACCATGGCATCTGAACCTGATCATTCAAGAAAATACAGAGTACAAGAGAAACTGCAACTGTAATGATGAGCAACGTGTAAAACCACCAGGAAGGTATGTCCTTGTATCTTCTCATCAATCTTGTATGGATATCTTCCTTTCCTTTGTAAGAAGCACGATAGCGATCAAGTATCTCTCTGCCCATTTAGTTGTACATCAAAATGTAAATGAGTTTTAATATTTCAAATTAAGAACCAGATATGGGAGAATAGTTCTTTTGTGAGTTGATTTAAAAAAAGGTCATATTTGTATCTCTTTTAATCTGTATACCTGTGATAAGAGATTGAGAATAACTGGTGGAAAAAAAGTAGAGTTCTCTTGAATTTTATACGCTAAAGTTTCTCCAAAATCTTGGTTGTATGTCAAAAAATTTATATGTGATAACATAAAGAAGTTTTGCATCTCTCTAAGTTATAAGCAGTATTTTACCTTCCATAGAATAAGGCTACATGTGTGAGGGTGGAGGCAATGGTTGCAAAACCAAAGCCATAACTGAGAGCAAAAAAGGTGCTCAAGTGAATCCGTCCTTGCTCCTTATACTTTGGAATATCTAACTCAAAATTTTCATTGACTATAGCTGTTATGTTGTAATCTTGACCTTGCGCTGTAAACAAGTGCGAGGAAAAAATAGGAAACCTTTGTGCAGTGTACAAGTCCAGTCCCCAGTATGCTATAGGGATTGCGAAGTAGAGTATCAATGCATAGCCCGCAAAAACATTGACGATGACGAAAAAAGGGGAGATGAGAGGGCTGAACAAGAAGGATGCCACTGCTGACCAGTCAAGTGTCAGGGCTCCAACTCCAAGGCCTCTCATGCCTGAGCCAATCTGCTGGGCTGTAACTGACTTGGAGAATAGCCAGCAAACCCATGATATGTTTGTGAGTGTTGTGAAGAGATAACCTGGGAAAGCATACCAAGTAAAACTGCAAACTAGAGCAATTAGGAAGAACTTTGCCCGTGACATGCGTTGCTCATCTTTCTCATGCAAGGCCCTGCAAGTTAAATATAAAAATGTAGTCAGCCGTCTGATGAGAATGAATGTTCGTAAATATTGATCCAATATTGGATGCTAGGAACTGAAGATTTTGAACTACATTATAATGAATTTGGCATGTCTCAATTGGTTTGGGATGTATAGATGGATGACTGCCCTTATAAGATAGTATTGAATACTAAGCAGATAATGACTTTGGTTGAAGTTAGCAGAAATGTCTGTTGAGACTGAAAGCATGGGAAATATGTGGAGGCTATGCATGTTTTGGTTAAGGTCTTGAGAAAACATATGAATATGATTTATCGCAGAAGTAAGTTAGTGGAACGAAAAAAAAAATGATTTGGCACATAAACACCAACTAGTAGGAAATAATTTTTCTTCATTGATCTGTATTTTGAATTTTGTAACCAACTTTTCCACTGCTTTTAGGTCTGCAGTTGACAACATGAATTCTGCTACTGCTGAAGTCTGAGGTTTTCAGCCCTACGAAGTTAAAAATGAAAAAGGAATGAGGTATCCATGGCTGATCTGTTTATCAGCTAGAACCCTTCCACTACTCGCAGTCCTTCGTCGACAACACTAATTTTTGTTATTGCTATTTATAACCCCATGATAATACAGGAAACGCAGAAAGTTTAAGTTGTTTGAAGTGCATTTTGGTTCTACACAGGAATGAGTTTTTCCGGTGTTTAAAACAGCTGGAAAAGAACATGTGGCTGTTGGGATTTTTTTTTTCCTTTCGATATCCATTCCTGTATCTATCGTTGCCCATTTGAATAATCAGCAGACAACAATGTAAAGGAAAATGGAAAAACTTGTCCGGCTGTGCCCATTTAAGATTCCAATTGACTCATCCTAGATGACTTTGATTTCTTGTCTACAAGGGCAACTAAGTAACAGGCAGCTGCATTTGTTGTGTTGACTCACAATGGATAAATAACAATCAATACAAATTCGAGGGTAACATCATCGATGCATATTTCAATCTTCAATTGGAGGGACTCCAAATTTTTCAAGACCTCAAGCTTAGAAAAGTATTAAATTTGAAAATTCTTACCAAGAGTTATGCATTTGTTGGTTAGTCGTGTTTGCGTGTACAAAATTCTCAATAACGTGTCTCTCACGTTTATTACATCATTTGAGTAGCACATAGTTATAAATGTGAGATACCAGTTTCATGTAATGCACAATGGAATCTTTTTTTGTTGTCATGAAGCATATATGTCGTCGTTATGGATGCATGTATTATCTATCATGTGATAAGAGAGATAGAAACAAAGAATAAATTTTACAGGAGAAAGTAGCGAACAAGAGGTAAAGTTGACTAAAACAATACCGAAAGCTAATTTCCTTAGACAGCACAGACAACATATGAGACTTACATATACAAGTAACATTTAATTTTATTGGATTTATCATGGTTTGCTCGTCTATTTGAAGAAAAAGGTTTGGTAAAATTCTTATGACATGTTTGGCAAAGGAAAAGGAGACATACCGGAAAAGAGAGACCTGAACGAGTGTGTTGGGCCACCACATATGGGCGGGCTCAACAACGTACTTCCTTAACAGTCCAGCCCAACCATATCCTAACACCTACATGTCATTTTCTCAAATTACCACAAAACATATCAAAGGGTAAAAGAATCTCACGCTAAAAAATAAAACTATTTGTACCATCTCAACTAATCATTTAGTATATTGCGGTTAGAAAATAAAACTATTTGTTATCCAATTATTTAGTATTCTGTTTTTGTAATGAATTTTAAAGGCGAGAGACTCCAAAACACCGTATTGACAGGGATTGCAAATGATTCCAGCCCACCATTATAGAGACCCGCCACCATCACATGTGGAAAAAAATTCATAATAATCTTATCTCATCAATCAAACAAAAAAGTAATAAAAAAGAAAAGAAAAAAGTGTTTTCAAATCTTCTTTTCGTTATAAGGAAGAGGAAAAGTTCTCTCACCAGCCAACTAGCAGCTAATGATACAGATTACTAACCCACCATCTAATTTTTTATTGGCCATGTTGGGCAGCTCCAAAGAAACCCACTTTCTATGAACTTGTGCTTCCGAAAAACAAAGAAAACAGAAAAAAAAAAAAAACAAAAATTTCAAAAAAAGTTAATTAAAAATAATATACCTGGGTAGTGATGATAAGGAGCCAACTAGCCAGAAGAGAGATTTTCCGGCGATAAAACGCTTTGATTATGTTGACAATCCCAACAGCATAAGCTGAGCCAAGTCCAAAAGCACTTCCAGCGTTAGCAAATATGGTAATGAGGACGTGCTCTTTTATGTTGAAAGGACCCGGGTTGAGAGAAAAGGACCGGGACCCGAACCCGGGTATGTGGAATTTGTTTGTTGGGAGCACTTTGGCCATGAAGTTGCCAATGGGGAGGGTTGAGACTTGGACAGTGATTTGGGTGATGATGAGAGGCTCAGTTCTGTAGGAGAAGAATTGGTTGAGAAATGAGAGGAGGGCACATGAGAGAAGACCCAGGAACCACATCCGGAAGGTCCATACGGGTAGAGTCGGGTCGTCGGTGTTGGTCACGGTTAGCCGGACTTGTTCGATGGGAGACACGTCATCGTCTTCGGCGTCGGAGTCTAGGGGCTTGGGGGTGGTGTTAGAGTTGGGTGGTTCTAGTTCTAGACTGCCCATTGAGGATATGGATCAAGAGAAAGAGGGAACAAAAGAGAGTGTTAAGGTTTGTTTGTTGTTTGTTTTGTAAGAAGGGTTGGCTTTATAAGTTTGTTTTTGCATTTTTGCACGCTGTGAAATAAAAACTAGAAAAGAAAGAAGTCAATTATTTAAAAAAAATTATGATTTTAAGTCAAGTTTGGAGTCTCTATTATAAAGTTTGAATATATAGAAAGTCAATACTATGGTTTTTGTTTTTTTGAGAATCTTTCTTATTGAGATGGACGATAGCATATTAAACTCACACACACTACACGGATATTAGAATTTGAACCTAAATCTTACCTAAGGGAGTAAATACTCCAAACCACTACACTAGTGGCTTCTTTGCAGAATTAATTATGGTTATGCATATTGATATGTGTTAAATATTGATAATGGTAGTGCAGTTACACCTTGGGTTAAAATGGTGAGCAAAAATATTTCCTAACATGACAGATTTTTTCTTCAAACTTCAGACTTCAATATTAACAGAAGAAATATCACTAAACTGAAGAGTTACTTGGTGACTTTTCTTGGTATGAAGCAAAATGTATTCATTATATAAGTTGCTAAATTTCGTGGATGATCTCATTGAATCTTGACCATATTAGTAAACAAAATACAAAAAAATTATAAGGATCATCATTATTATAGTAGGAATTTTTTGACTCATGCAATAGATCATAGTAAATTATTATTATTTTTGTTTCTCTCTCTCTGGCCAATGCTTCCTGGGACAACTTGATAAACTTTATAGAACATAAAATAAATTAAAGATGCACAACATTATTGCTCTATCCAGAAGGGAGACCGAAAGAGGGGACAATTCATACAAGCAAAATCTCCAACAAGATTCTAACGTGAAAGCTTGCTTTTGTCAACCATCCATTTTTTAAGATTTTGTTTTATTTCTAATAGCCCATCAAAACTAGCTTTACAAAATTCAGCTGGAGTATTTTTGCTCGCCATTTTAATCAATGTGTACCTTCATTATTATTCTTAACACTTGACGTGTATCTATTGATATAACCATGATTCCATAAATACAAGGCAAAGAGTTAACAATGGCTATGATTATGCTAATGGACTCGTGTCAAGTGTTGAGAAGAGTGGTGAGAGTATATATTGGGTTAAAGTGGTGAGCAAAAATATTTCCAAAATCCAGAACAGCTCTAATTACAACAACTGAGTCATTCTATAGTGACAACCTTATCTAAAGCATTGATCCAACGACTAAAATATATGGCCTCATTTAAGGGCTTAGATAAGACCATCACTTCTTTCAAATAAATAAATAAGATCAGGTCATCACTATAAACCTAATGCAACTGAATAATAAACATTCCCAAGAACAACTAGGCCCATAATGAAAGGACCCGCCCCGAATTTCTCAAAAACCGAGGCGGATCCTGTGGATTTCCCCACTTAGTAAAGACCGAGACTTTCTGCCGAAATTTCGGCAGAGTCTCCCCTATAAATTGGACATTTCCCAAAATTACAACCTGCATAAAAACACAATTTAATATCCACAACTAGCAGCATGCACAATATAATTTCATGCAATTCACATAAAAGGCCTTCGGCCTTCTAATAATTCTCAACTACCAAGCCTGCTAACAAATCAATTCATGCCTTAAGCAAGGCAAACGATAAATTTAAATATAAATTATGACTAACATTTAGTCTGCGGCTGCACCTAATAACCTTAGGCTGCCTACGTACCCTCATTGAGGGATCAAGCCACACGTAGTTCTTTCCTTAAAACCCAATTCCACACATAGGCATTACCTTATTTTATTTCTCTGTATTTCACATAATCTCCCCATAGGCCGGTAAAACCAACGCCACGTATGGGACCTGTCAACAAGCCGGATAACCTACGCCACGTGCGACCATACCATACCATCACAATATCTCCCCATACGCTGGTACAACCAACGCCACGTATGGGGCCTGTCTCAACGCCGAATAACCTAAGCCACGCGAGACCTAAACATCATATCACAAATCTCCCCATACGCCGGTACAGCCAACGCCACGTATGGGGTCTGTCGACAAGCCAGATAACCTACGCCACGTGCGACCTCAACATATTATCACGTAATCTCCCCATACGCCGATACTACCAATGCCACGTATGGGGCCTGTCTGCACGCCGGATAACCTATGCCACGTGGGACCTAACTTTCACGGGGTAGTACGTGTAGTGTAACCAAAATCCGGGGATGTGCCTAAGGTAGTGCGTATAGCACTTCAAACTGACATTCTAGACTCTTTTATTATCTTTACAAACATATACAAATATATAATTTAATTCTAATATTGTGTAAACCTCAACAACAGTCTAGCACCCGATAATCCCCCTGGAAAGGTGAGACTACTCCGGAAGACTCACGGTCAACTAAGAGTCAAACTACCCTAACCCTGGTCAAACGGGCCAACGGAGCCCACGACCTCTAAATTTCGATCCGAAAGTTCCTATGGGTTCTATAAGGTATAGGACACTCGTCCTGCAAGTTTGGTCCTGATCGGAGGGTCGGATCGCTCACGATCGCACGATCTGACGGTTATTATAAAACAAAAACTTTAAATTATTTATTTGGAACATCCGAGGCTCCGATTCACAATCCTTGAATTCCTACACGATCCTAGAAATACCTAGATTAACATATATTATATTTGAGACCATCCAACGGTCCCAACCTATCGAACCCGGATAACGCGTAATATGCGAAAATCTGTTCGATAGTCAAACAACGTCCGAATTGAGATCCGCGAAATCCTACACACTCTTGACAACCTAAGGATCTCATCGAGACACAGTGCTACTTCACTACCCTCGCCCACAAGCCGCCACACGCGCCGGCAGCGTCAGGTGTCCAAAGCGATTACGCATCGCCGGAAAATCTCAAAACCATGGCCCCAAACTCCTACCCTAG